>NC_057805.1:109970411-110127565 GCF_018294505.1 Triticum aestivum | reverse complement strand
CCCGCCGCGCTCCTCCTCCGGCCGCGCCCCTTCTTCGTCCTCCCCGTCGGCTCCTCCCCGCGCCAACTCCGGCCCCGCGCGCCCCGAGCTCCGGCGAGCCTCGGCCCGATCCGATCTGAAACGCCTCGGTTGACTTTTTCTCCCTCTCCCCGAATTTCTCTGTCCTTTATTTCTTACATAATATGCCTCTGTTCATCGCACCATAACTCTCTGCATATAGCTCCGTTTCATGCGTGTAATATATCGAAATGTTCGCCTCTAGATGCTCTTCATTTTGTTCCATTTCACCGTGTTCATTTGAGTCCATCTTGATGCCCAAATCTTTGGTGCAAGAGTGCTAGTTGCTGTTAACTGCTGTTACTTATCAGAACTTGAGGATTTGTTATTTTTGTTGCATTTAATGTGTGCATCTTATGGGCATGAGCTCTAGATGTGTTTTGATTTATGCCATGTCATATTTATATAGGTGTATGCCATATATTTTTTTAATCTATGTGGTGACTACCACAAGCATGCAAACTAGGCTTCGTGATGTTTCTGTTTTCAGAGACTTGGTAATTTTACTGTTTGTGACTGCTGATATTTTGTTGCTATGTATCCATGTGGCTACAGAGAGATCCATGATTATTTTGGTGATGTTCAGTAAGGATGTTTTGTAGATATAGTTGTTCTCTATCCATTCATGCCCTTGTTTGAAATTATGGAGTGCCATAGCATGACTTGAGCTTGCTCTATTTTTGCTATAAAATATTTCTGGCAGATTCTTAACATGATATTCAATTTTGCCAAGCTTGTTGTAGTTGTTTCATACATGCTATGTACTTGCTCTTGACATGGATAGCTTCATAAACATGCCATATTGGTGTAGGTATGCTTGTTTTGTCATGTATTTCTTTGTGATGAGTGCATCAAGCTCACCAAGATGCCTTCATATTATTGTTTCTGCCATGCTCTGTTTTCGCTAAGTCTGAAACCTCTTAACGAAACTTGCTATGTTTACATGGTTGCCATCATATCTTCTGGTCCTTTTTGGCTTATGTTCAGTAATGGACTTTTGTCATATGCATTTAGTAGATTCATGTCATGCCTTGTTTTGCTATGCTAAGTTCTTGTAGCATGCTGATTTCATGCTCTGAACATTGTTACCTGATGCTGTTTCAGCCATGTCCAGTAGTTTCACCAAGTCTGTGAACCTGTTATCTTTTGCACTTTTGCCATGCTTGTTTGAGCCTGTTGTGTTGTGATCTAGACGTAGCTCAGTGTTCATCTTTTGTCAAGCATCTCCTGTAGATTACTGTCATATGCTTTGTTGCTATGTTGGAGTGCTGTAGCACTATTACTTGTTGCATTCTAAGTGCTATCATGCTGTTAATCGCAGATTCGTGTCATTCTTGTTTTGCTTGCCATTTGCAAACCGTGCATCCGTTTCCGGTGATCTTTATATCGATTTCAACCGAAATCATGTCATCTTTCCAGTGGCATGCTTGGTTTGCCAAGTTACTGCCTTGTTCATCATTTTTCTTCCGGAGCACGCATATGCATCGCATATCATATCTCGCATATCATACATGTTTTGCATCATGTTGCTTGTGCATTTCTCGTGATTGATTGTGGTTCCGTTGCTGGTGTTCTTGTTTTGGGTAGAGCCGGGAGACGGGTTCGTGAACGAGGAACTTGTTGAGTACGCTTCCGAGGATCAAGCTTTCAACAACTCTGAGAACCTTGCAGGCAAGATGACCATACCCTCGAAATCACTTCTATCTTTGCTTTGCTAGTTGTTCGTTCTATTGCCATACTGCGCTACCTACCACTTGCTATATCATGCCTCCCATATTGCCATGTCAAGCCTCTAACCATCCTTTCCTAGCAAACCGTTGTTTGGCTAAGTTACCGCTTTTGCTCAGCCCTTCTTATAGCGTTGCTAGTTGCAGGTAGTTGAAGTTGGTTCCATGTTGGAACATGGATATTTTGGAATATCACAATATCTCTTATTTAATTAATGCATCTATATATCTTTGTTGTGAGTTTGAACATGCTATATATATTCATACGCATATCTAACTTTTTTTTGCAACCAAGGAGATTATATCTGGAACCATGCATGAACTGAGGTAAGTTGCATATTTTTTAATATATACTCGTGTACAATGTATATTCAAATGTACCCCCTCCATTCCAAAATAATCGTAGCTTTAGGATTTTCAAGAGTAAAGATTTGTGAAGTTTGACAAATCCTGAAAGTTCAATTCAAGAGAACCGAAAACGTTAATGCTTCTGCTCCCAAATATTGAACGAAGCGCCAAATAGGCCTCTGGTCACCCGAAACCGCGCGAGACTAATGCTTTGGTGGTAGAAAATTACTGTCCTGACTCTGGCCCGTGTAGCCTATCGGCCCGATGTCCAAAGGTCTAAACCAGGGTAGGTTTGTAACTTCACCAAGACGCCAGTCTCAACCGCCTCCGAGAAGCATTCATACGCCGTGGGCGCCTACCCATGCGCTCGGCCGAAATCTATCCCGCCCACATTTGGGACACCTGACATGACTGTCCTACCCCCAACCCGCAATATGTTCAAAATTTTAGATTGGGGAAAGTTTGTAACTTTCCCCAAATTTCAAACAAGCGCGTCTCAAACTGAAACATTGTTCCCCCTTAGTTCCCCGCCTCCCTCCGTTTACCCATTCATAATCCGTGGGCGTGAAAATGCCCTCTCCACCAGCCGCGAAACCCCAGCCTCCTCCGTCCTCCACCCCATAGCGGCCAATCCACCGCCGCCCTCCTCCATCACGCCGGAGCCGGTACCCCGACGTCGTCGTCCAACGCAACCGCAACCGCAACGCCCTCAGGGACTTAGCAGCTGAAGCCGAGGCAGAGCTGCCTCCACGACGCCGACGCCGACGTGCGCCGTACCAGAACCACTCCGACCACGCCTTCCTGCGCCTCACTGCTGCGGCTCCACTGTCGCAACCGTCCACCGCATCAGAGCTGTTCCCGCTACGCCGTCGTTCGCCGCCTCGGATCTGCTTCCCCGCCGCCGACAGACGGCCACCGCACCACACTCAACAACTTGGCCATGGGTTCGTCCAAGGCTACACCGTCCTCCACAACTTCTGGTTTTCGGCGAACAACAAGAAGATCGTCGGAAAAACAGAAGGAGGACACCGCACTGCCAGCAGAAAGAGGTACTCCTCTTCCCTTATTCATGCAAATCTTATGTCTCCGCTCACACCGTATTCATCCCACGAAAGAAACTAGTTGAGCGCTTCTTACTGCATCTTCTTCGTGATACTAAATGGACAAGGTTTCCTCCCTTTTACTATTTCACCTTTGCTAGAGGTTAGTAGCCCGCCTGGATTTCAATTCAGGGTCAGTCGAACCGCAATTAAAAAAAGCAGCACCCGCTTAGGCTCGCGAAGCACGTAGTCCGCCTGTTCCCCGGGGAAGCGGCGCATCGGTGTCTATCATAGGGGTGTGGGGTGCAGGAGCTGCTTGCGCCCGATCTGGAGGTCGGCGGAGCTTGAATGGATGGCCGGGGGGGGTGCCAAGCACGGCGGTGCGGTGAGGTCGAGGGGAGGGCGCAGGCAGGGGAGGAATACTGGGCTGGTGGTTGCTGGCGCTTCGAGGAAGATCGTCAACACTGACTGGCTGGAGGTAGATGAAGGCGATCTGCCCATTCTTTGTACATCGGACGGTGCAGAAAAAATGGACTGACCTATTTGCTTTCAGTCGACTGTTATTTTCATAGGATCCTGTAGTAATTTAGTGTGCCATGCATGTTGTAGAGCTATCATATGTCTCCCGTCATTTATTTCTCACCGACCTGCTATCTGCTACCTTTAAATTGTACTAATTGTGCACACACTTCACCCATACTCACACTATTGTTTTTTATGCATGGGCATTTCAGACTCTGACGCAGTGTTGATGAATGCAGAAAAGAAAAGACAGAAGTCGTTGCAGTGTGATTCAAAGATAAGCACTAAGCGTTTCAGAGCTCTAATGGGTGCAGTGTCAGCAGTTGGAGACAGTAAATGTAGCTCTGCAGTTGATGATCTCAATTGCCACACACAACCATCCCAGGTGCTTGCTTTAACTTCGGGTTAAATTGCATCTGCTTACTTTACACATTATACCTTTGATAATGACATGCCTTCCTGTTTTTGATACATACTACATATGTCTATTAACCATGTTCATACATCAAACTAATGCTCTTTTGTATCCCTCGTCAATCACTTATGATGAGACAGTCACCCGAGTGGGTTACTGTGAGACGCCCTACTCGTTTAAAGAGTGCAGTGTCATCCTCCCCACATGATTCTCAAGAAATAGCAAGGCTAAATGAAGATAGTCAACGTAGCTCTCTAGTTGATCACCGCAATTCCCCCACACCACCATCGCAGGTGCTTGCTCTTACTTGGCAGTGTGATATGTGGTTGCATGTTGCATATGGTGTCTACCTTGTAATGCTTCTAATTAGGGTAAATTGCATCTGCTTAGTTAACACATTATACCTGTGAATATGACATGCCTTCCTGTTTTTGGTACATACTACGTCTTTCTATTAACCATGTTCTTACATCAAACTACTTTTCTTGTGTATCCCTCATCAATGCTCCTAATTTGTTAAATTGCATCTCCTTAGCTTACACATTATACATGTGAATATGACACGCCTTCCTGTTTTTGGTACATACTACATCTGCCTATCACACCATGTTCTGACATCAAACTACTGTTCTTGTGTATCCTGCGTCTATCGCTTATGATGAGACAGTCACGCGCGTGGGTTAATATGAGACGCAATACTCTTATAAAGAATGCAATTTCATCCTCTCCACATGATTCTCAAGAAACAGCAAGCCTAAATGAAGATATTGAACGTAGCTCTGTACCTGAAGACCGCACTTCCCCTACACCACCATCACAGGTGCTTGCTCTAACTTCGCAGTGTGATATGTGGTTGCATGTTGCATACGGTGTCTAGCTTGTAATGCTTCTAATTAGGGTAAATTGCATCTGCTTAGTTTACACACTATACCTGTGAATATGACATGCCTTCCTATTTTTGGTACACACTACATCTATGTGTTAACCTTCTTCTTACATGAAACTACCTCTCTTCTGTATCCTGCATCAATCACTTACGATGAGTCACCTTTATTCGTTGCATATTGCATATTATTTCTAGCCTGTTGCCATGTATTGCTTCTAATTTGGTCAAATACATTTGTTAGGGCACCCTTTTAATTTGGCAGAGTGATATTGGTTTCATCTTTCATATGGTTTCTAGCTTGCATCGATTCTAACAAGTTCAAGCACCTTGTGCTTAGTTTACACTTTATACATCATACATGTCAATATGTCACGCCGTCCTGTTTTTCATACATATTCCATCCTCCTATCATGCGGCTGCCTTACATGAAAGTAGTGTTCATCAGTATCATGCATCAATGAGTTCTGAAGAGCAAATTTTATTCCTTTTTCTTGTGGGTTTGACTTGACAAGGCAAAATCAAGAAAGAGGAAGGAAAAGAGTAAGGAAGGCGATGATGGTGGTCCTTTGCAGCAACATAAACGGAGCATCTGTACCGATTCTCCTTGTACTGATAGTGCATTACAAGGTCCAAGTGTCCGCTCCCCTACTCCACCATCCAAGGTGCTTGCTCTAACTTGGCAGTGTGATATCTGGTTGCATGTTGCATATGGTGTCTAGCTCGTATTGCTCCTAATTAGTCTAAACTGCATCTGCTTAGCTTACACATGATACATGTGAATATGACACGCTTTCCTGTTTTTGGTACATACTATATCTGTCTATCACACCATGTTCTTACATGAAACTACTCTTCTTGTGTATCCTGCATCAGTCACTTATGATGGGACACCTTTAAGTTGGCAGTGTGATATTGGTTTGCATCTTGAATATGATTTCTAGCATGTATTGCTTCTAGTTTGATGAACGCCACCTATGACGAGACAGTTTTAACTTGGCAGAGTGTTATTGATTGCACCTTCCATATGGTGTCTTGCAGTGTTTCTAATTTGTTGAAGTGCCTTCTGCTTAGTTACCACATCATAGGTGTGAATATGTCAAGCCGTCCATTTTTTCGTACATATTCCATCCTCGTATCATGACTTTGCCTTTCATCAGAGTAGTGTTCGTCAGTATCATGCATGAATGAGTTCTGAAGAGCGAATGATATTCCTTTTTCTTGTCGGTATGACCTCACAATGCAAAATCAATAAAGCTGAAGGAAATTGGCAAGGCATTGGATGATGGTGGTCCTTCCGAGCAACTGAAACGGAGGTTCTCTACAGATTCTACTCCGCCATCCTCCCAACAAGATTCGCAAGACAACGCAAGGCTAGACAATCAACGTAGCTGTGTAGATGATGAGCACATCTCCCCTACTCCACCATCACAGGTGCTTGCTCTAACTTGGCACTATTATATGTGGTTGCATGTTGCGTATGATGTCTAGCTTGTATTGCTTCTAACTTTGTTGAATTGCATCTGCTTACTTTGCACATAATGCCTGTGAATATGACATGTGTTCCTGTTTCTACATCAGACTACTATTCTTGCATATCCCGCATCAGTCACTTATGATAAGGCACCTTTAAGTCGCCACTGTGATATTGGTTGTGTCTTGCATATGATTTCTAGCATGTACTGCTTCTAATTTGTTGAAACGACATACAGTTTGAACTTGGCAGAGTGATATTGGTTGCATCTTTCATATGGTGTCTAGCTTGCAGTGCTTCTAATTTGTTGAAATGCCTTCTGCTTAGTTACCGCATCATAGGTGTGAATATGTCACACCATCATGTTTTTCATACATATTCCATCCTCGCATCATGTGTTTGCCTTTCATCCGAGTAGTGTTCGTCAGTATCATGCATGAATGAGTTCTGAAGAGCGAATTTTATTCCTTTTTCTTATCGGTTTGACTTCACAATGCAAAATCATTACAGCTGAAGGAAATTAGTCCAGCAGTGGATGATGGTGGTCCTTCGGAGCAACTCAAACAGGGGGTCTCTACAGATTCTACTCCGCCATCCTCCCAACAAGATTCGCAAGACAACACAAGGCTGGACAGTCAACGTAGTTGTGTAGATGATGAGCACATCTCCCCTACTCCACCATCATAGGTGCTTGCTCTAACTTGACACTATTATATGTGGTTGCATGTTGCGTATGATGTCTAGCTTGTATTGCTTCTAACTTGAATTGCATCTGCTTACTTTACACATAATGCCTGTGAATATGACACGTGTTCCTATTTCTAGAACATACGTGTACATGATGAGCACATCTCCCCTACTCCACCATCACAGGTGCTTGCTCTTACTTGGAACTGTTATACGTGGTTGCGTTTTCCGTATGATGTCTAGTTTGTATTGCTTCTGATTATGCTGAATTGCATCTACGTAGCTTACAACTTATACCTGCAACGATCACTTACCCATAAGACACATTTAACTTGGGACTGTGATGTAGGTTGCATCTTGCATTGTCTTCTAGCTTGTACTGCTTCTAATTTCTTAAATGGCACTTACGACGAGACACTTTTTACCTGATAGAGTGATATTGGTTGCATGTTCATATGGTGCCTAGCTTTCATTTCTTCTAATTTTGTTGAAATGCCTTCCGCTTACTATTTTTTCATACATATTCCATCCTCCTATCGTACGTGTGAATATGAAACGCTGTCTTTTTTTGTATATATTCCATCCTCCTATCCTGCGCTTGCCTTACATCAAAGTAGTGTTCGTTTGTATCATGCATCAACCAGTTATGCAGAGCTAATTTTATTCATCTTCTTGTGGTTTTGACTTCATAAGGCAATATCAGAAAATAGGAAGGAAAAGAGTAAGTTAGGGGATGTTGGTGGTCCTCCGGACCGACGCAAACAGAGACTCTCTAGATTTGCCACTGCTACTGCTAATGAAGTTGAAGTCCCAAGTCTACATGATGAGTTCATCTCCCATACTCCACCATCGCAGGTGCTTGCTCTAAGTTGACAGTGTGATAATTGGTTTCATGTTGCATATGTTGTCTAGCCTGTATTTCTTCTATTTTGATTAAGTTGCACGTGCTGAGTTCATACGTTATACATGTGCATATGACATGGCTTTCTGTGTCTAGAATACACTGCATCTATCTATCATACCATGTTCTTACATCAAAGTACCGCTGTTGTGTATCCCGCATCAGTCACTCATGATTGGACGCTTTTAACATGGCAGTTTGATAGTGGTTGCATCTTGCATTGATTTCTACGTTGTACTGCTTCTAATTTTTTGAATTGCCACTTATGACAAGACACTTTTAACTTGGCAGAGTAATATTGGTTGCATCTTTCATATGGTGTCTAGCTTGCATTACTTCTATTTTCTTGAAAATCCTTCTGCTTAGTTTGCACATCGTAGCTGTGAATATGTCATGCCGTCCTATTTTTCTTACATATTCCATCCTCATACGGTTGTCTTACATCAAAGTATTGCTTGTCTGTATCGTGCATCAATGAGTTCTGAAGAGTGATTTTATTCTTTTGTGTTGTGGGTACAGCTTGACATGGCAAAGTCAAAAAAGAGCAAGGAAAATAATATAGTAGGGAGTGCTGTTACTCGTCGGGTGAAACGGAAAAGGTTCTGCCGTCGAGATTCTGCTGGTACTTATAGTGCAGTAGAAGGTCCAAGTCCACCGGCTAAATCTACAAACACAGTATCACCTGCTCCACCAGCTGCAGCATCTGCTTCAACTGTACCAGCATCTCAACCAGTTACTCGTTCGTTTGCTCCGGAACTGGCCAGTTCCCAAGCTGCCTTCACACCTGACACTACTTCCGAAGCACTGCTAACACAACAGGACTTCGCAAGATCAGATGAACCTCATGAGCATCAACACCAAGACGGTACCTGACCGAGTCAAGTTGCAGTTGCATGCTCCTTTATATGTACTCTCACAGTTCATGTACACTAACACTTTCCATATTCGTTGTTGAACTAGCACCACGGCGCAAGCGGAAACAGACATCAGGGATAATGCTTGACAGATTAACAAAATCTAAAGGAGGAAGAATGAAGATCCATTTTGAGGCAGGTTTAAAAAGGCCACGTGATGCTACAGAGTCAGCCAAGTTAGTATCAGAGGCAGCCGTTGCCGTTAGGTGTCATGCACGTATCCTCCCAACGTGGATCCAGTACAGGAATGAGAAAGACAATACCCAGTTTAACACCTTCCTTGACCATTTATCCGTAAGTAATGTTATTCATCGCAATTAGTAATATTGTCTTGCTCTGTCCCATACTTTCTAGCTTCCTCCTAATAAGACTCACATTCTTTTTTCAACAGATGAGGTTCAAGTTGGATCCGAAAGATGATGCAACTAAACAAGCATGCACTCATGTTTTTCAGTCTGCTCTGCGACAGTATCGGTACCACCTTAGAAAATCTCACTTTGAAGGCAAGGCTAACAATGAAATCGCCCAAACATCTCCAGTGGAATATATTACAGATGAAGACTGGACAGCCCTCATTAAACACTGGTCTGATCCAAAGTATCAGGTAGGCTATATGTATTTGATCAGACCACATATTGAACTTGTATTTATGTATGTGCCTTACAAGTGTATCTTCTTCTAGGCTAACTGTTTGAAGAACAAAACCAACCATTCTAAAGTGAAATTCCAACAGACAACAGGATCTCGTAGCTATATTGCACACTGCGAGGCTCTTGTAAATAGCTGCTACTTCCTTCTTTTTTTGTGCCATATTATCGTATCTATATTGACTTGTTCCAAATACAGAGGAAAGCCCGTGCGGACCAAAAAGAACCTGAACCGAATGCAGTCCAAATCTTCAAGGATTGCCACACCAACATGATGAAGGGCATGAGCACACCAGTTCAAGCCGCTGTTGTAAGCCCTTACTCCTCCTGCCTTGAACTGATTGATACTGTGATGTGTTCATTTAACTACTTGGTTTGCAGCCAATGTCAGTTACTCTGTTCACTTTTATTCAAAGTTGTCTTAACGTATCATTTCACCTTACATGGTTTAAAAGAGATGAAGGATATTCTTTTGGTCTTGATCTGTAATCTAGTTGTTATGTTCACGTGCGCACACAATGATAAAATAGCCTGTTTGTTTTATATCTGTTTACCCATGATATGAATGATGTCATACTATGTTCATCCTACTTTAAACCATGTCTCTTTATCCTTAGATGTCAACGAATGTGAGGAAATAGACAATACAGTAGGCATGCTACATGGACATATGTTCCGAAAGTGATTTTATTATGTAGTTGGCACTACAATACATGCTAATGTATTACAGTAGTTCACCAAAATAAGTTATGTATAAATGTTTAACCTACTTTGTTTGTTTTTGTCTCATTAGTAACTTATCTGGTACACTAATCTACAAGTTCAAACTTTCAGGAAGCTATGGAACAAATGATTGAACAACCACAACCACCTGAAGGTGACGAGGCTACTACAGGCACAATGTCACCTCTTGCTGCAGTGCGTCAGTATCTCTCCACTAACAGTGCAAAAAGCACCTTCCTCCGTAATTCTGGGTTGGTTGTCAAGGTAACCTCGTCCAAATCGCCTACTGAACAAAATCTTCCTGCTAGACAGAGTGATATATCTGTGCTCCAGACACAAGTCCAATCCCTAATGGACGTTGTTTCGGAAACAAGAATAGTGGTTGAGAAATGTCGTCAAGATATGAATGGTTTTGAAACCAGACTATCAGACATTCACTTCGTTTTTCAAGAGCAATGGCGGAAAAAAGGTGGAGATCGTGCTGCTCCATCAGATTCTACAGCCTGAAACATTAGCACTCAGGTCAAATGATCTGTGCTTCTATACATCTGATGGTGCTTTTATCTGGAAGGATTGTAAACTTTATGCCAATAGGCCTTTTGTTGTATGGTTGGAATTTATTTTGTTGTGATACAACATTTATGATGCTGCCTCAGGCTGCAGTAATTACGATGCTATTTTTGTATAGTGTAGGTTTATCTTAGTAATGTATTCGGCCGAAAGCTTCGTAGGATCCCAACATGCCAACATTCGTCGAGCCCATTCCAATTGGGCTAAAAACAATTATGGGCCAAAATTGGCATGTAGCCCACTAAAAATATCTGGGCCTAAATCAGCATAAGCTTTCATATTTTTCTGGTAGGCCTGTGCCCATAGTGGGCCTTTAACAGGCCTAAACATAATTTGGGCCCTCAGTAAAAATAGGCCGTTTACAGGTGTAAATATCTCGAGCCCATAAAAAACATGGGCCTTTAATAGACCAAAAGTGAGATTGGGCCCTGATTGTGCCAAATAACCCACTGGACTTAGCAGGCCGAAATGGTGGCCCATTTACGATGCGGATCTTTGACAGGCCGAAATTCGGACGGGCCGTAAATGCGCCGACCTAATACACGTGCCTTTAACAGGCCGAAACTTCGGTCGGGCTAGATTATCGTCATTTTTATATGGGCCGTTAATGGGCCTGATATGATGTTGGGCCACATATGGCCCATGGTTTACGTCCGGCGTTAACAGGCCGAAAATGACAACATGCCGAAAGTGGCCCAAAGCTATAGTGGGCCTCTAACAGGCCGAATGTCAGACATGGCCGAATATGACCCAAATCCTTCACGGTCGTTTATGGGACGAAAGTTTTGATGGCCTGTAAATGGGCCCAAATGAAGCCGGACCTTTAACAGGCCGGAAATACACCGGGCCGTAATTCGGCCCAATTACTTAGCAGACTGTTAACGGGCCAGAAGTGACCATGGGCCGCGTTGATGACAAGTTTAGGACAGGCCGTTGACGGGCCAATTTGACAGAGAATGTTGGGCCTTTAGCTGGGCCGGCCCATTATGGTCTGCAGAATCTTGTGGGCCTTTAGCTGGGCCGGCCCATTGTGGTCCGCAAAATCTTGTGGGCCTTTAGCTGGGCCGGCCCATTATGGTCTGCAAAATCGTGTGGGCCTTTAGCTGGGCTGGCCATTATGGTCTGCTAAATTTTGTGGGCCTTTAGCTGGGCCGACCCATTATGGTCCGCTAAATCTTATGGGCCTTCGGTTGGGCCGGCCCATTTAAACTTTGTGGGCCACTTTTGGGCCGGTCCACGTGTCAACATATCATAGGCCCATCTCGACCGTTGGATGAGTGACACCTGTGCCAACGCGGAGCTGCCGCGTGGATCCGTCAGCCAATGAGAATTTTACACGTGGAAAATCGGCATTGGTCGTGGCTATTAACGGGTTATCGTATCCAAAATTCGACCCGATAGCTTAACGGCGTTCCGTTATGGTGGATGCCACGTGTCGGTCACCCTTGACGAAAGCACTTCTGTGACGCGTGATTTATCGTCATGGAAGTGGACACTTCCGTGATGATAATTTTGGCAATGTCATGGAACACTTCTACGATAGCACAGGTATGACTATCTTGATTCTGTCATAAATTTGTCATGGATGTACATGCATGACAGAAAACGTGACCTACTGTGACAAACACGTATCATCACGAAAGTGTATTTTTTCGTAGTGGCCCCTCTTCCTCTTCCTATCAAGCACAAGGACATGCTCAAATGGCTTGTCAGGGCCACCAAGGACTGCCTCTGCGTCCGAGGTGCCTGGGAACTCCAGCATGGGAGAACCGAGAGGCTCATCGGAGCCCATGGCATGCTTGCCGGTTGCCAGGCCGAAGGAGATGTTGGGAAACGTTGCATGGAAAACAAAAACAATCCCTACGCACACGCAATGATCTATCCATGGAGATGCATAGCAACGAGGGGGAGAGTACATCTATGTACCCTCGTAGACCGTAAGTGGAAGCGTTTCACAATGCGGTTGATGTAGTCAAACTTTCTTTGCGACCCAACCGATCGAGTACCGAACGTACGACACCTCCGCGTTCAGCACATGTTCAGCTCGGGGACGTCCGCGCCTTCTTGATCCTGCAAGACGGCGAGGTAGTGGATGAGTTCCGACAGCACGGCGGCATGGTGACGGTGATGGTGTTCTCTCCGCAGGGCTTCGCCTAAGCACTACGAAAATATGACCGGGGGGTGTAAACTATGGAGGGGGCGCCGCACACGGCTAGGCAATTGTATGTTGTGTGCTAGGTGCCCCCCTCCCACATATATATAGGTGGGAGGGAGGGAGAAGCAGCCAAAGGAGGTTCCCAAGTAGGAGGAATGCTACTTGGGATCCCTCCCAAGCCGCGCCCCTGCCTTATATAGGTGCGGGGGAAAGGTAGGGGAGGGTGCCCCCCTTTCCTTTCTCCCATGAGAGGGAAAGGCAGGAGGGGCTAGCCCTCCCCCCTTTCCTTCCCTAGGGCTGGCTGACCAGGGAGAGGGCCGCACCAGCCCCCTGTGAGCTGGTCTGTCCCTCCCTTGGCCCATTAAGCCCATAACACCTACTGGGGGTGTCCGAAACGCCTTCCGGTGACCCGATGGCTACCCGGTGCATCCCGGAACCCTTCCGGTGTCCGAATACCATCGTCCTATATATCAATCTTTACCTCTCGACCATTTTGAGACTCCTCGTCATGTCCGCAATCTCATCCAGGACTCCGAACAACAATCGGTCACCAAATCATATAACTCATATAACACTATATCGTCAATGAACGTTAAGCGTGCGGACCCTATGGGTTCGAGAACTATGTAGACATGACCGAGACACCTCTCCAGTCAATAACCAATAGAGGAACCTGGATGCCCATATTGGCTACTACATATTCTACGTCAGTAGAATCGTTATGACAACATACGTAATTCCCTTTGTCCATCGGTATGTTACTTGCCCGAGCTTCAATCGTCGGTATCTCTATACCTAGTTCAATCTCGTTACCAGCAAGTCTCTTTATTCATTCCGTAATACATGACCTCATGACTTACTCCTCAGTCATTTGCTTGCAAGCTTATGATGTGTATTACCGAGAGGGCCTAGAGATACCTCTCTGATACTCGGAGTGACAAATCCTAATCTCGATCTATGCCAACTCAACAGACACCTTCGGAGATACCTGTAGAGCATCTTTATGATCACCCAGTTATGTTGGGACATTTGAGAGCACACAAGGTATTCCTCCGGTATCCGGGAGTTGCATAATCTCATAGTGGAAGGAATATGTATTTGACATAAGAAAGCAATAGCAATAAAACTGAACTGTCATTATGCTAAGCTAACAGATGGATCTTGTCCATCGCATCATTCTCTTAAATGATGTGATCCCGTTATCAAATGACAACACATGTCCATGGTTAGGAAACCTTAACCATCTTTGATTAACGAGCTAGTCTAGTAGAGGCATACTAGGGACACGGTGTTTGTTTATGTATTCACACATGTATTTAAGTTTCCGATCAATACAATTCTAGCATGAATAATATGAAGGAAATATGCCCTAGAGGCAATAATAAAGTTGTTATTTATATTTCCTTATATCATGATAAATATTTATTATTCATGCTAGAATTGTATTAACCGGAAACTTGATACATGTGTGGATACATAGACAAAACACCGTGTCCCTAGTAAGCCTCTACTAGACTAGCTCGTTAATCAAAGATGGTTAAGTTTCCTAACCATAGACATGCGTTGTCATTTGATGATGGGATCACATCATTAGGAGAATGATGTGATGGACAAGACCTGTCCGTTAGCTTAGCATAATGATCATTAGGTTTAATTGGTATTGCTTTCTTCATGACATATACATATTCCTTCGACTATGAGATTATGCAACTCCCGGATACCGGAGGAATACCTTGTGTGCTATCAAACGTCACAACGTAACTGGGTAATTATAAAGATGCTCTACAGGTATCTCCGAAGGTGTTTGTTGGGTTGGCATAGATCGAGATTAGGATTTGTCACTCCGAGTATCGGGGAGGTATCTCTGGGCCCTCTCTGTAATGCACATCATAATAACCCTTGCAAGCAATGTGACTAATGAGTTAGTTGTGGGATGATGTATTACAGAATGAGTAAAGAGACTTTCCGGTAACGATATTGAACTAGGTATGAAGATAGCGACGATCGAATCTCGGGCAAGCAACATACCGATGACAAAGGGAATTACGTATGTTGTCATTGCGGTACGACCGATAAAGATCTTCGTAGAATATGTGGGAACCAATATGATAATCCAGGTTCCGCTGTTGGTTATTGACCGGAGAGGTGTCCCGGTCATGTCTACATAGTTCTTGAACCCGTAGGGTCCGCACGCTTAACGTTCGATGACGATTTTGTATTATATGATTTATGTGATTTGGTGTCCGAATGTGGTTCGGAGTCCCGAATGAGATCACAGACATGACGAGGAGTCTCGGAATGGTCGAGAGGTAAAGATTGATATATTGGACGATAGTATTCGGACACCGGAATGGTTCCAGAGTGTTTCGTATATTTATCAGAGTACCGGTGGGGTTACCGAAACCCCCCGGGGGAAGATATGGGCCATAGGAGGGGAGCACACCAGCCCACAAGGGGTGGCGCCCCCCTTATGGTAGGAGGCCGAATAGGAGAAGGAGGTGGGGGTTCGGCCCCCCTTTCCTTCCTCCTTCCCTCTTCCCTCTTTTCCCCTCCGGTAAAAGGAAAGGGGGGAGGCCGAATTGGAATAGGGGCCCAAGTTGGATTCCTCCTACTTTGGCGCGCCCTAGGCTACCTCTCTCCCCCTGTCAGTGTCAAAACCGGCTGATCTCGGGTAGGGGGTCCCGAACTGTGCGTCTGAGGATCAAAGGTAACAAGGGACAAGTGGGACACAATGTTTACCCAGGTTCGGGCCCTCTTAATGGAGGTAAAACCCTACGTCCTCCTTGATTGTATTTGATAAGTATAGGGGTTACAAGAGTTGATCTACCTCGAGATCATAATGGCTAAACCCTAGATGTCTAGCCTACGTGAATTCTGATAGCCCCTACGGACTAAACCCTCCAGTTTAAATATACACCGGAGGGGTCTAGGGTTGTGCAGATTCGGTTTGTAGAGGAAGGAAATTACATATCCGGACACTAATCTTGCCATCCACGCATAGGGGAGTCCTGCCCGGACACGAGGAAAAGTCTTCCGCTTTGTATCTTCACGGCCCATCAGTCTGGCCCACATCGAATAGCCCGGACACCCGAGGACCCCCTAATCCAGGACTCCCTTAGTAGCCCCTGAACCAGTCTTTAATGATAATATGTTCAGCACATGGATTGTCTTCGGCATTGCAAGGCGGGTTCCGCCTCCTGAATACTTCAAAGTAGCTTTATAAACAAAAGAACTGTATCCGGCTCTGCATAATTGTTGCAACCCTTAACCACGAAGGCAAGATATCAAACAAAACAGTGTCTTTCCGCTGACAACTTTTTCCAGCGAAAACGTCGTGTCTGGCCTCTTCGAACCGTTTTCATGCCTCCTGCTTCGCGTTTCGAGGCACAACCTCCATTGGGACGTCTTGTCAAAACAGAGATCGTGTCCTCCCATTACGGGATCCTCATCTACATGGTTTTGGGCAACCCAACTGTGCCATTCGCACGACCCCTTGGGAACAGGCGAGTTTTAAGGCTCGAGGGGGGGGGGGGGTTGATATTCACTGCCTATTAAGACGGTAAAGATTCCCCTTTTTCCCACGCCTTATTCCTTCTCCTGCCTTCCCATCTTCAAGCTCCAGCGCCCAAACTTCAATATTTCCCACCGCCACCAGCTTCCCCAGCCATGTCAGGATCTGGTTCAGGGAAAGTGGGAGGCATCCTCCGTCACCGAGAAGGACGTCAAGGAGCTCCGAGGGGCGGGATACCTGTTCGCGGAGATCGCGCACAGGCTCCCTGCCACAGATCAAGTCATCCCCACTCCGAAGCCCGGTGAAAGGGTCGTATTCATCCCCCACTTCCTCCGCAGGCTAGGGTTTCCCCTTCATCCCTTTGTCCGGGGCCTTATGTTCTACTACGGGCTAGATTTCCATGATCTAGCCCCGAATTCTTTCCTCTACATCTCGGTGTTCATCGTCGTGGGCGAGGCGCTACTCCGCATCCCCCCATACTTTGGCCTATGGCTCAAGGTCTTCAATCTGAAGCCGAAGGTGGTTGACGGGCAACATGTGGACTGTGGCGGCGCCATGGTGAGCAAGCTCCCCAACGCCGTTTGGCCCAGGGGGCCTTCGTGGAGACCGTCAAGGTATGGCAGCATGAGTGGTTCTATATCACCGAACCCCGTGACGCCAAGTGGGCGGCCACTCCTGAGTTCAGATCCGGACCCCCTACGAGGCTTACCTCGTGGACCGCTAAGGACCTGGACTGGGGACCCACAACGAAGGTGCAGATGCTGCAAAAACGCATCACCAACATGATAGGCAAGAACACCGGACTCACAAACGTGATCCAAGTGATGCTCTTCTGCCGCACTCTCCCCTGCCAACTCCGGGCCTTCCAGGCGGGAGTTAAATCCGGAGGGGCCACGAACGTTGAAGCGCTTCTTCGTCACCACGCACGAAGATATTTGGAAGCAGCTCTTCAAGGCCCAAAAAACATGGCCGGAGAAGAACGAGGACATCGGAATCGACATCGAGAATGCGGCCTCAGAGGTAAACATATCCTTTCCGAAGACGTATCCGGTTAGTATTTTGAGTATTAACTAAGTCATATTACCTGTCTTTCATACACGGCTGGATGGCAAAGGCGGAGTGGATCAACTGTCCGGCACCGCTGCCAGAAGACCCAGCTCAGCCCCAGCTGACAGAGATGCTGGTCTTGGCGCCGTATCAGGCACCAGAGAAGAAGGCCAAGAAGAAGGGCAAGGAGGCAAAGAGCAGCCCTCACCACAAGGGTTCTTCGGACGCTATGTCCGGAGAGACCGAGGCCCCAACCACCCATGAGGGAGACGATAAAGAGGAAGAGGAGGTGGAGAGTGACTCCCCCGCAAGGGGTGGAAGAAGAAGAAGGCGGCCTCCGAAGACCCGAAGGGGGAGGCACCCAACAGGGGGAAAATGATCCTCCAGGACAGTTCGGAATCAGATGCCGAACCGGTCCCCAAAAAACCTCCGAGGGTGAAGCCCCTGGCTGGAACGTAAGTATCTAGATTCTTACTGTTTTGGTTTTCCTATTTTCATTATTTGAGTTACCATGTTACGCATTTGGCAGACCTCCCCGCGACCTACCGAACCCCTCTCTATCGGAGGGGAGTTCTCTGCCACCTGAAATGGCGGAGAGCGAGACACCGCCACAAGCCCCCTCGCCCCTTACCGCGGATGACACCAAAGTGTTATCCAGAAGGACCTCTCCTGGCTGCGGAGGGGCGGGCGAGACGGTCGAGAAGGTGCCCAAGGGTAACACCTCGACCGCCGAAGACATGGGGGAGGCCACCCCTATGGCAACTGATGGTGGGGACCGTCAACACTCCGGGCCCCAGTCGGATACTCTCCCGGAGACCAACGTGGCTCCGAGATCGAGCGAGCAACCCCCTTTGAAGGAGGGGGGAGCATTAGCTCCATCGGCGACCTCCACCAATCTGGAGGTGCCGAACAATCTAGTGGAGGAACTTCAACATGCCTCCGTCGTGGAAGAGCACCGCACCCTAATGGGTGTGGTGGTAGAGAAGATTCAGTCCGCTAAGAGCGGGCTGAATGAAGCTTTTACCAACCTACTGACAGGCTTCGAGGTATGCGACGTAATGGTCTAGACATTTTTGTATACATAAAGGAATATACCTGTGCATAGACAGTAGCCCCTGAGACTCTGCCTGGTCTTGAGAAAAGCCGGACAGAGGATCACATAGTGTTCGGAAGAGCTAACATACTTGTCTATTTTTTGTAACAGGCTTCCCTGTTGGTGGCAACCGCCTAGGCCGCCGAAGTTTCCGAGCTTAATCGGAAACTGAGGTTGGCTGATGACGAAATCGACCGCATTAACAAGCGGTTCAATGAGACGCAAGGTATGCGTATTTAAAAGTTTTTGGTTGTATATCATATGCAATAGGTGTATTCAGAGATAAACTCATGTGCTGTTGTGATTATGAGCGCAGTTGGCGCGGCCGAGGTCGAGACCCTCAAGAGCACCCTTGCCCAGGCCAAGGAGGAGGCGAAGGAGAATAAAGCAACCGCTGACAAAGCGGCTGCGGAACTAAAGACCGAAAAGGTCGCCCGCCACCAGCATGAAGATAGGGTGGCCGAAGTCGAGCAAGAGCTGAAGGACGCCATCAGCAAGTGCGAGAACTTGGAGGAGAAGACTTTGGCCCAGGCGGCCGAGCTCGCCAAAGCCCTCTAGGAGGCTAAAGAGGCGCAGGTCGAGTCCCAGAGTGCTCGTGAAGAGATCCGGCAGGCCAAACAGATAGCGGCTGGTAAGCCCTTTCTCTTGCAGAGTATATTTGGAGGTCAAAGATATGCTTTGCTCACTCGACTGTGGAGTTCTCCGGACGCCTTTGCAGATCTTCCGAGGAGTGCCTCCGACGCTGCACAGTTCTTTCGAGCCCAGGAGGGGAACTCGACCGAGAAGCTGTTCTGGTCACAGTTCCTGGCACCGGAGCATCCGATGCCTCTGAACGACCAGATGAAGCAGCTGACAGAGCTACATAGGTTGTCCGGCTTGGCCATGAAGGATATCATAGTCCGGCTTTGGCCAGCCGAACCAATCCCTAGCAGCTACTTCGGCCTGGCGAGGCGACTCGTCAATGCGCTGCCTCGAGTTGAGGCTGTGAAGCGCTCAGCGTGCATAGAGGGTGCGCGGATGGCCTTTGCCCCTGTCAAGATGCACTGGGCAAAGATGAAGGCCACTGATGTGGCGACCGCAGGCCCGCCCGAAGGCAAGGACCACCGCAAGCTGAAGAGATACTTTGAAGATGTCCTGGCGGGTGCCCGAATAGTAGAGGGCCAATGCTCAAAGGACGTTATGTTTGAAAAAATGCGTCTGGGCTCTAAAAACTTTGTTTTGTGAACCTAGGCTTGTCATATATTTACGCCTTTTATCTTGAGTTATTTTCCTCCTGTGCGGCCGTTTTAATTCTGAAAGTTTGCCAGTCGTCGGCTTCAGCCCCCACGTAGATGCTACGGGGGTGTTCGGTATAGCACGTGATCACACTTTATACAACATCTTGGTCCATAAAGAAGGTGTCCATGAGGCGAACCAGGCAATCAGACTATGCGGCTATTTCACTTTCACTTAGCCATAGGAGTTTGACAGTGGGGCTGAATATTAGCCCCTTGTACGTGTACGGCGATCCGAACTAGGGTGCCTTTACCATGCGGCCGGACAAAGGCCAGCCCCTCGTATAACATGGAATGAATCACCAACGATTTGTAGTAAGTCGTCGAATAGCTGACCAGCTCTCACCTTATCATGACACATAGTTTTCGGCTTTCTCTACTGAGGTATTTGACCGGACGAACCAGAAATACAATCACAATAGTTCTCCCTTTACTACCTTAGCCGAACAAGTGGAATGTAAGGTGGTAAGCACAGGAGCCGGGCAACCCAACTATAGACCAAAGACATGATTCGGAGCTGATGCATATAATGCAATATTCGGGACGCCGAAGAGTACCCTATAGGTGTTCGGAAATTTTTTAATATGCGTAGCCGGATACAGCCCCCGACATTGAGGTCGGACCAAAGCATATGTGGCAATCTGAAGCAAGGAAGGAATACAGATGGGAAAAATAAACCAATACCGAACAGAAGTTGGTGATTCACTGTTTCCTTTATACCCTGATTAATACATCAAGATGTGCTATTATAGATAATGCCATGAATATCAAGGCTATTTTACATGCCGAGAGTTTATACAAGGGAACATTTACACAGGGCCGTTAGAGGAAGTATCGGCTTAAAGGTCCTAATGTTGCCTGCTGCACGTCTGCGCCATTTCTCCTTGATTAAAAAAAATCCTTTGAGAGGAGAGGTTGATGGTCGTTTACAGGAAGGCGGAGCTGTAGAAAGTAGCCCCTATATAACTGTAAAGACAGGTTTTAATGAACCTGTAGTTTAAAGAAAAAAAGGAAGAAAAAGGCTTAAGGTCTAAATAGGGTCAAGCCGTACTATAGACCCTTCTCCGTAGTATGCCTCCGACGTTGCCCAAGGTATTTTGAGTGCGTAATTATGCACGCGCAGTACGTATTCCACAACCTTATGGGGCGATCGGCGGAGGCCGAGCTGCTAATCCATCTTCGGATCCGCCGAGCTGTCATACTGTAACGTAGACCGGACTTGCTTGGTAGTGTCAGGGGCCTTAATGGCCAACGAGTTGTTTAGCTTGATGAGGCCGTTCTGCACCTCGGCTGTGAGGGCCATGGTGTGCTCCTCAGTACGGAGGGAGCGCTCCATATTTCCATTGACTGTAATCACGCCACGCGGTCTGGGTATTTTGAGCTTCAGGTAGGCGTAATGCGAGACCGCATTGAAGCGGGCGAAGGCAGTTTGTCCGAGCAACGCGTGATAACCACTGCGGAAAGGGACAATGTCGAAGATCAAGTCTTTGCTTCAGAAGTTATCCGGCGAACCGAAGACTACTTCCAATGTTAAGGAGCCCATACAATGGGCCTCCACGCCGGGTATTACTCCTTTAAAGGTAGTATTTCTAGGCTTGATTCTTGATGGGTCAATGCCCATCTTTCGGACAGTGTCTTGACAAATCAGGTTCAGACTGCTGCCCCCATCCATAAGGACTCTAGTGAGATGGTATCCATCGATGATGGGATCGATTACCCGGGCCGTCGAACCCCCATGCCGGATACTGGTCGGGTGGTCCCTGCGATCGAAGGTGATCGGACAAGCCGACCATTGAATTTTGGCGTGACGGGCTTACGACATAGACTTCCCTTAGTGCGCGCTTGCGCTCCCTCTTTGGGATATGTGTGATACGTCTCCAACGTATCTACTTTTCCAAACACTTTTGCCCTTGTTTTAGACTCTAACTTGCATGATTTGAATGGAACTAACCCGGACTCACGCTGTTTTCAGCAGAATTGCCGTGGTGTTATTTTTGTGCAGAAATAAAATTTCTCGGAATGACCTAAAAATTCACGGAGACACATTTTGGAAGTAATAAAAAAATACTGGCGAAAGAATCAGCATCAGGGGGCCCACACCCTGTCCACGAGGGCGCAGGGCGCGCCCACACCCTGTCCACGAGGGCGCAGGGCGCGCCCACCCCCTACCTCGTGGGCCTCCTGGGACTCCACCGACCTCAACTCCAACTCCATATATTCACGTTCGGGGAGAAAAAAATCATAGAGAAGGATTCATCGCGTTTTACGATACGGAGCCGTCGCCAAGCCCTAATCTCTCTCGGGAGGGCTGATCTGGAGTCCGTTCGGGACTCCAGAGAGGGGAATCCGTCCCTGCCGTCATCATCAACCATCCTCCATCACCAATTTGATGATGCTCACCGCCGTGTGTGAGTAATCCCATCGTAGGCTTGCTGGACGGTGATGGGTTGTATGAGATTACCATGTAATCGAGTTAGTTTTGTTAGGGTTTGATCCCTAGTATCCATTATGTTCTAAGATTGATGTTGCTATTACTTTGCTATGCTTAATGCTTGTCACTAGGGCCCGAGTGCCATGATTTCAGATCTGAACCTATTATGTTTTCATGAATATATGTGAGTTCTTGATCCTATCTTGCAAGTCAATAGTCACCTACTATGTGTTATGATCCAGCAACCCCGAAGTGACAATAATCGGGACCACTCCCGGTGATGACCGAAGTTTGAGGAGTTCATGTATTCACTAAGTGTTAATGCTTTGGTCCGGTACTCTATTAAAAGGATGCCTTAATATCCCTTAGTTTCCAATAGGACCCCGCTGCTTCGGGAGGTAGGACAAAAGATGTCATGCAAGTTCTTTTCCATAAGCAGGTATGACTATATTCGGAATACATGCCTACATTACATTGATGAGCTGGAGCTAGTTCTGTGTCACCCTATGTTATAACTATTGCATGAGGAATCGCATCCGACATAATTATCCATCATTGATCCATTGCCTATGAGTTTTTCACATATTGACCTTTTCTTAGTTACTTTTTCGTTGCCACTGTTACGATTACTACAAAAACTGCTACTGTTACTTTTGCCACCGTTACCGTTACTTCCATACTACTTTGCTACTAAATACTTTGCTACAGATATTAAGTCTTTCAGGTGTGGTTGAATTGACAACTCAGCTGCTAATACTTGAGAATATTCTTTGGCTCCCCTTGTGTCGAATCAATAAATTTGGGTTGAATATTCTACCCTCGAAAACTATTGTGATCCCCTATACTTGTCGGTTAGCAAGACTATTTTCTGGTGCCGTTGCGAGGGAGCATAGCTCTATTCTTTGTGTCACTTGGGATTTATATCTGTTGATCACTATGAGGAACTTGAAAGATGAAAAAACCAAGATTTATCCCTCAACTATGAGGGGAGGTAAAAATCTGCCATCTAGCTCTGCACTTGATTCACCTTCTGTTATGAGTAAACTTGCGACACCTACTCCTGCTATTGAATCTGATATGTCGCGTGTAATTGATGATGCCACTTCTGCTTTGCATGATACTTATGATGAAACTACTTCTATGCTTTATAATACTGTGCCATTCGGTGAATTTCTTGATGAACAACTTGCTAGGGTTAGAGAGAATGAAATTATTGAAACTGATAATATTGATGAAAGTGATGATGAAGATTCTCCCCCTAGATATGAATTGCCTGATGTGCCTGAGGGTTATGTTATGGATGAAGAAACTACTAGAGATCTTTTTGCTTGCAAAGATAGATATGATCTTAAGAAACTGTTAGCTAAGCTGAAAGAAAAGTCTTTGAATGCTAGAATGAAATATGACCCTGCTTTTGCTACTTCACCTATCTGTATTTCAGATAAGGATTATGATTTCTCTGTCGATCCTGAGTTAATTACTTTGGTTGAATCTAATCCTTTTTATGGCTATGAATCTGAAACTGTTGTGGCACATCTTACTAAATTAAATGATATAGCCACCCTATTCACTCATGAGGAAAAAATTCGTTACTACTATATCCTTAAGCTATTTCCGTTCTCGTTAAAGGGTGATGCTAAAACATGGTTTAATTCTCTTACTCCTGGTTGTGTGTGTAGTCCCCAGGATATGATTTATTACTTCTCTCCTAAATATTTCCCCGCTCATAAGAAACAAGCTGCCTTAAGGGAAATATATAATTTTGTGCAAATTGAAGAAGAGAGTCTCCCACAAGCTTGCGGGAGGCTTCTCCAATTACTTAATACTTCGCCTGATCATCCTCTCAAGAAAAATGAAATACTTGATATCTTTTATAATGGACTAACCGATGCTTCCAGAGACCACCTGGATAGTTGTGCTGGTTGTGTTTTCAGGGAAAGAACTCTTGAGCAAGCTGAATTGCTATTGAATAATATATTGAGTAATGATAATGATTGGACACTTCCTGAAACAACTCCTAAGCCAACTCCGAAGAAAAGGGGTATTCTATTTCTCAGTCCTGAAGACATGTAAGAGGCAAAGAAATCTATGAAGGAAAAAGGTATTAAAGCTGAAGATGTTAAGAATTTACCACCTATTGAATAAATACATGGTCTTGGTAACCCGACACAGGTAGTAAAGGTAAATTCTCTCTATAGATTTGATGAAGGTGATATTCCTCGTTATAAGTCTGCTAGCCAATGCTTGGATGAGTTTGATAATTTTATTGTTAAACAAGAAATTTTTAATGCTTATGTTCGTAGACAATTGAAACGTACTGCTTATATGATTGAACACTTGAGTGATTATATGTCTAGAGTTAAGGGTGACCTTAAACTTATTACTAAACATGCTTCTATGGTTACCACTCAAGTAGAACAAGTGCTTAAAGCACAAAATGATTTGCTCAATGAGTTAAATAATAAGAAAAATGATAATGATGTTTAAGTTATGACTAGAGGGGGTAAAATGATTCAGGAACCTTTGTATCCTGAGGGCCACCCTAAGAGAGTTGAGCAAGATTCTCAAAGAACTAATACTGATGCACCTAGTCTTCTAAGAAGAAGAAAAAGAAAAATGATAGGACTTTGCATGCTTCTAGTGAACCTGTTGTTGACACACCTGAGAATCCCAATGATATTTCTATTTCTGATGCTGAAACACAATCTGGTAATGAACATGAACCTAGTGATAATGTTAATGATGATGTTCATATTGATGCTCAACCTGGCAATAACAATGATGTAGAGATTGAACCTGCTGTTGATCTTGATAACCCACAATCAAAGAATCAACATTATGATAAGAGAGACTTCGTTGCTAAGAAGCACGGTAAAGAAAGAGAACCATGGGTTCAGAAACCCATGCCTTTCCTCGTAAACCATCCAAGAAAAAGGATGGTGAGGATTTTGAGCGCTTTGCTGAAATGATTAGACCTATCTTTTTGCGTATGCGTTTGACTGATATGCTTAAAATGAATCCTTATGCTAAGTATATGAAAGATATTGTTACAAAAAAAGATACCGGAAGCTGAAATTTCCACCATGTTTGCCAATTGTACTTTTAAAGGTGGAATACCTAAGAAACTAGGAGATCTAGGAGTACCAACTATACCATGCTCCATTAAAAGAAACTATGTTAAAACTGCTTTATGTGATCTTGGAGCCGGTGTTAGTGTTATGCCTCTCTCTTTATATCGTAGACTTGATTTGAATAAGTTGACACCTACTGAAATATCTTTGCAAATGGCCGATAAATCGACAGCTATACCTGTCGGTATTTGTGAGGATGTGCCTGTTGTGGTTGCAAACATTACTATTTTAACGGGCTTTGTTATTCTTGATATTCCTGAGGACGATAGTATGTCTATTATCCTTGGTAGACCCTTTTTGAATACCGCAGGGGGTGTTATTGATTGCAACAAAGGCAATATCACTTTTCATGTTAATGGTACAACATACGATACATTTTCCGAGGAAACAACCTCAAGTCCACAGTATCAATTCTATTGGAAAAACTTCAACGATTATTATTGGAGGTTTTGAATTTCCTCTTCCTACTGTCAAAAATAAATATGATATTCTTATTATTGGGGACATGCATATCCCCGTTGAGGTAACCTAGTGTTATTTTAAAATTCTTCGGTTTCATGTTATTCGGAATGAGTTTGTTAATAAGACTTGATCAACCTTGTTAGTGGATTCCTTTTGATGAGCATGAGATGGATGAAGTTAGAAAGCACAACTCTCTGTACCCTCCTTCTACTTTCTGTTATTTAGATTAAATAAAGCAAAAATAGTATTTTCTGTCTGTTTTCTGAATTATGCTTGCAATAAAATAATACCCCAAAAATAAAAGTTCTCCAAACGTCCTGAAAATGAAGTATGATTTTTTGTAGAATATTTAAGAATTACTGGCACTGAGAACACACTAGGGGGCCCCACCATTTGGCCATGAGGGCACAGGGCGTGCCCACCCCCGGGGCGCGCCCCCTACCTCGTGGGCCCCACGTGGACCCCTCCACTTATTCCTACACCCACTCACTTCATCTTCCTCCAGAAAAAAAATCCTCCCATAGATCAAACCCGTGTTCTATCTCATCTTGCTGCCATTTTCGATCTCCTTGCTCAAAGCTTCATTTACAAAACTATTTTGGGGATTGTTCTTCGGTATGTGACTCCTCCAATGGTCCAACTAGTTTTTGTTCTAGTGCTTTATTTATTGCAATTTTTTCTGATGAGGTGACCCTGTTCTTGAGCTTGCATGTCAAATTTATATGGTCCAAAGTAGTTTTAATGCATGATATAGCCTCTAGGCACTTGTGGGAGTAGTTGCTATCAATCTTGTTGAGTTTGGTTCACTTTTATTTTGAGTCACTAAAATTTCAGAAAGTTTTCAGAGAAAGAAAAATGTTCAGGAAAATGTACCAAGGTGCTTCCTCAAGGAAGCAAGGACCAAGGCTCGCGATACGTGAGCCGGACGATGAACCACCGAGGGAAGCTCAAGTGCAGCCTTGTGAATGGCCGTCAGAGGAGTTTATGGTCCAAGCAGGCATCAAGGATAAATTTGACGCGTATGTGCGTAACGCTGATCTTGAGGGCTTCGTGTCAGATAAGTTCCCACAATACTACTACCTAACTGATTCCTTTGTGAAAAGGTTTAAATTTACAATACTGTTTTATTTGATCTTTATGATAAATCATATACCATGGACCTAGAAGATTTTAATACTGCTTGTAAACTCCCGCAGTGGGGCAATGTTAGCGAACCTCGCAAATCTGAATATAAAGACTTTCTTGCTAGTATCAATGTGGGGGAATCTAGAGAAACCACACAAGCTACCATAGGGAGCATTAATTTTCCTTCCATACATTATTTTGCTCTCTTTATAGGTAGATGCATTAACGGTAAAGATGAGGCTTGTCACATGTGCGTTCCATATCTCAGTGTCCTCAAGAGTGCGGTCTTAGGAGATAAACAATATAACTTGGGGGCCATTGTTGCACGTAGGTTGCATCTTAATGGTACAAGCGGACATTTGTTTGGTGGAATTTATGCAACTCGTGTAGCTAATTATCTTGATGTACCCATACATGAAAATGATATGGAGTTACCTCCTGCTTATCTAGATTATAATGCTATGCTTCGCCATCAGTTTATTGAGAGGAATGAACAGTTCCTCCAGTACCGACTAATCTTTGACAGACGTCGCACTGTCCATGTTGCTCTCCCTGCTCCTACTTTCTTTGACTTTTAGGCAAAAGGAGATATGTTATAACCAGGGAGGAGGCGAACGAGTATGAAAGGAGGACAGAGGCAGCTCGCCTCCAAGCTGCAGCTCTTCAGGCAGAAGCTGCTGCATCTCAGTACAACCCCAGCTACGACTTTGGATATCCGCCAGGCCAGCAGTGGCCATAGACCAACTTAGGCCAAAAGCCTAAGCTTGGGGGAGTACGTATTTCTCACCGATATTACATCCATGTTCACACACTCATGCCAGTTGTCGGTGCTCATAATTTTTCATTGTACTATCCATGCTAGTTTATTTTCTTTTCTAAGCCTTCTTCTTGTGTGTCTAAAAAACCTTAAGAAAAACCAAAAAAAATTAGTTGTAGCTTTCAGCTAGTTTACTCTTCATGCCTGTAGTAGTAGTAATTAAAAGAAAACCCCAAAAAAATTCTCGTTCTTCTTTTGCTCGTTGGGAGCTTTCCCGTGTAAATAGTTTTATTTCTTTTATTTTATTTGGGGGTCAAGAGGAGAAGACCATGATGAAAATGTTGAGGCTCTCATATGCATTATTGTTGATTTAACCAAGAGCCCATATTACCTTGTCTTCTCCCTTGTATTAAATGCTTGAAGATTCTAGCTTAGTCCAATGCATGCGCACTATGATTATTATCCACACCGTTCGGTCGTGCAAGTGAAAGGCAATAATGACGATATATGATGGACTGATTGAGATGAGAGAAGCTGGTATGAACTCGACCTATCTTGTTTTTGTAAATATGATTAGTTCATCATTCCTGTTCCAGCCTATTATGAATGAAACATGTTTGCAATGACAATTAGAGATTATAGTTGCTCATGCCATGCTTAATTTGCTAGGAGCTTATAATGGTTTACCTTGCGTGCCAACATGCTATTAAAATAGTTGTGATGTGGTATGATAGGGTGGTATCCTCCTTTGAACGATTCGAGTGGCTTGACTTGGCACATGTTCACGCATGTAGTTGAAACAAAATCAACATAGCCTCCACGATACTCAGTGTTGATTAATTTTAATGCATGTTCATGATTGTTGTCGCTCTCTAGTTGGTCGCTCCCGAGTCTCTTTCTAGCCTTCACATGTACTAAGCGGGAATACTGCTTGTGCATCCACTTCCATAAACCCCAAAGTTATTCCATATGAGTCCACCATACCTTCCTATATGCGGTATTTACCTGCCGTTCCAAGTAAATTTGTATGTGCCAAACTCTAAACCTTCAAATGAAATTCTGTTCTGTATGCCCGAATAGCTCATGTATCAACTAGGGTTGTCTGTATCTTCCATGCTAGGTGGGTTATTCTCACGATGAGTGGACTCCGCTCATCACTCACGAGAAAATGGCCGGTAACCGGGATGCCCAGTCCCATGCGCAAATCAAATTAATTGCAAACATAACTCCCCCAGGACTGTTGTTAGTTGGAGGCACCCGTTGCTTCAGGCAAGCCATGGATTGATGCTTGTTGGTGGTGGAGGAGTATAAACTTTACCATTCTGTTTGGGAACCGCTTATAATGTGTGTAGCATGGAAGATATCGAGATCTCTTGGTTGTTATGTTGACAATGAAAGTATGCCACTCAAAATATTATTTATCCGTTTCAAAACTCGAGCTCTGGCACCTCTACAAATCCCTGCTTCCCTCTGCGAAGGGCCTATTTATTTAGTTTTATGTTGAGTCATCATCCTCTTATTAAAAAGCACCAGCTGGAGAGCACCGCTGTCATTTGCATGCATTACTATTAATTTACATTAAGTATGACTGTGACTAGATCTCTTTTACCATGAGTTACAATGTCTAGTCAGTCCTTGATCTTCAGAGGTGCTCTGCATTTATGTTTTGCGGTCTCAGAAAGGGCTAGCGAGATGCCATCTTGTTATATCATGTTAGATTGTTTTGAGAAAGTGTTGTCATCCGAGATGTATTATTATTGCCCGCTTGTTGATTATGCCATTAATATGAGTAAACATGAGACCTAAATGTTATTGTGAATATGGTTAGTTCATAATCTTTGCTGAAAACTTGAATGCTGGCTTTACATATTTGCAACAACAAGATCAAACAGAGTTTGTAAAAGTTTTTCTTTATCACTTTCAGTTTGTCAACTAAATTGCTTGAGGACAAGCAAAGGTTTATGCTTGGGGGAGTTGATACGTCTCCAATGTATCTACTTTTCCAAACACTTTTGCCTTGTTCGGACTCTAACTTGCATGATTTGAATGGAACTAACCCAGACCGACGCTGTTTTCAGCAGAATTTCCATGGTGTTATTTTTGTGCAGAAATAAAAGTTCTCGAAATGACCTGAAAATTCACGGAGACACGTTTTGGAAATAATAATAAATACTGGCGAAAGAATCAGCATCAGGGGGCCCACACCCTGTCCACGAGGGTGCAGGGCGCGCCCCCCCTGGGGCGCGGCCCCCTGCCTCGTGGGCCCCCTGGAACTCCACCGACCTCAACCCCAACTCCATATATTCACGTTCGGGGAGAAAAAAACCAGAGAGAAGGATTCATCGCGTTTTACGATACGGAGCCGCCGCCAAGCCCTAATCTCTCTCAGGAAGGCTGATCTGGAGTCCGTTCGGGGCTCCGGAGAGGGGAATGCGTCGCCGTCGTCATCATCAACCATCCTCCATCACCAATTTCATGATGCTCACCACCGTGCGTGAGTAATCCCATCGTAGGCTTGCTGGACGGTGATGGGTTGGATGAGATTTACCATGTAATCGAGTTAGTTTTGTTAGGGTTTGATCCCTAGTATCCATTATGTTCTAAGATTGATGTTGCTATGACTTTGCTATGCTTAATGTTTGTCACTAGGGCCCGAGTACCATGATTTCAGATCTGAACCTATTATGTTTTCATGAATATATGTGAGTTCTTGATCCTATCTTGCAAGTCAATAGTCACCTACTATGTGTTATGATCCGGCAACCCCGAAGTGACAATAATCGGGACTCCCGGTGATGACCGTAGTTTGAGGAGTTCATGTATTCACTAAGTGTTAATGCTTTGGTCCGGTACTCTATTAAAAGGAGGCCTTAATATCCCATAGTTTCCAATAGGACCCCACTGCCACGGGAGGGTAGGACAAAAGATGTCATGCAAGTTCTTTTCCATAAGCATGTATGACTATATTCGGAATACATGCCTACATTACATTGATGAACTGGAGCTAGTTCTGTGTCACCCTATGTTATAACTGTTGCATGAGGACTCACATCCGACATAATTATCCATCATTGATCCATTGCCTACGAGCTTTTCACATATTGATCTTTGCTTAGTTACTTTTCTGTTGCAACTGTTACGATTACTATGAAAACTGCTACTGTTACTTTTGCCAGCGTTACCGTTACTTCCATACTACTTTGCTACTAAATACTTTGCTGCAGATATTAAGTCTTTCAGGTGTGGTTGAATTGACAACCCAGCTGCTAATACTTGAGAATATTCTTTGGCTCCCCTTGTGTCGAATCAATAAATTTGGGTTGAATACTCTACCCTCGAAAACTGTTGCGATCCCCTATACTTGTGGGTTATCAATGTGTGACATATATCATGGCCACTGTTTTCACCTCAGAGGGAAACTTCTTCTGTCCCCCTGTGTTCGGAGGGCGGGGTTCATCGTCGTCCTCGCTTTGAGGCCCTTTCCCCTTGTGTTCTGTATTTAACTTACCGGCCTGTTTAAAAACCCAACTGTTTCTTTTGGTATGATTGGCAGGCTTGTCGGGGGTGCCATGAATCTGGCAAGGCCTGTCTAGTATCTTGTCCAAATTAGATGGACCGTCTCTATTTCCTTTGAATGGCTTTTTCCGCTGACCAGGTTTGGAGCCACTGAATCCGGCATTGACCGTCATATCACCGGCTTCTTCGTTGTCGTTTCGACGCTTATTTTTGTTACGTCGTGGCCTTCCATCGCCATCCCTGGCTTCAGAGGTACATGGGTCGTTGGTACTATTGCTTCTACGAGCCAACCAACTATCTTCGCCCGCACAGAAAATGGGTCATGAGTGTAGTGAGAGCTGCCATAGTCTTCGGCTTTTCCTGGCCGAGGTGTCAGGCAAGCCATTCGTCACGGACGCTATGCTAAAAGGCTGCAAAGGCTTCGGCGTCCGGACAGTAAACAATTTGGTTCTTTTTAATTAAGAACTAAGTCTAGAGTTTGCGAGTTGACTCTCCGGGTTGCTGGACTATGTGACTGAGGTCATCGGCATCCGGTGGCCGGACATAAGTTCCTTGGAAGTTATTGGGGAACGTAGCATGCATTTTCAAAGAAATTCCTACGATCACACAAGATCTATCTAGGAGATGCATAACAACGAGAGGGGGAGAGTGTGTCCATGTACCCTCGTAGACCGAAAGCGGAAGCGTTAGGTTAACGCGGTTGATGTAGTCGAACGTCTTCGCGATCAAACCGATCAAGTACCAAACGTACGGCACCTCCGAGTTCAACACACGTTCAGCTCGATGACGTCCCTCGAACTCTTGATCCAGCAGAGGGTCGAGGGAGAGTTTCGTCAGCACGACGACGTGGTGACGGTGGTGGTGATGTGATCCGCGCAGGGCTTCGCCTAAGCACTACGTGAATATGACCGGAGGAGTAAACCGTGGGGAGAGACGCCGCACATGGCTTGCAACAGTTGGTGTGTCTCCGAGGGGTGCCCTGCTCATGTATATAAAGGAGGGAGAGGAGGAGGCCGGCCACCAGGGGCGCGCCAAGGAGAGGGGAGTCCTACTAGGACTCCAAGTCCTAGTAGGATTCGCCCCCCCCTCTTTTCCTTCTCATGGAGGGGAAAGGGGAAAGGGAGAGGGAAGCGGAGAAGGAAAGGGGGGCACGCCCCCTCCCCTAGTCCAATTCGGACTCCCTATGGGAGGGGGGCATGGCCACCCCTTGTGGGTTGCCTCCCCTCTCGCCTATGGCTCATGTAGGCCCAATACTTCCCCGGGGGGTTCCGGTAACCCCTCGGTACTCCGAAAAATACTCGAACCATTTCGAAACTATTCCGGTGTCCGAATACTATCGTCCAATATATAAATCTTTACCTCTCGACCATTTCGAGATTCCTCGTCATGTCCGTGATCTCATTTGGGACTCCGAAAAATATTCGGTCACCAAAACACATAACTCATAATACAAATCGTCATCGAACGTTAAGCGTGCGGACCCTACGGGTTCGAGAACTATGTAGACATGACTGAGACACATCTCCGATCAATAACCAACATCGGAACCTGGATGCTCATATTGGTTCCTACATATTCTACGAAGATCATTATCGGTCAAACCGCAATAACAACATACGTCATTCCCTTTGTCATCGGTATGTTACTTGCCCGAGACTCGATCGTCGGTATCCTCATACCTAGTTCAATCTCGTTACCGCAAGCCTATTTACTCGTTCCTCAATGCATCATCCTGTAACTAACTCATTAGTCACATTTCTTGCAAGGCTTATAGTGATGTGCATTACCGAGAGGGCCGAGAGATACCTCTCCGATACACGGAGTGACAAATCCTAATCTTGATCTATGCCAACCCAACAAACACCTTCGGAGACACCTGTAGAGCATCTTTATAATCACCCAGTTACGTTGTGACGTTTGATAGCACAAAAGGTGTTCTTCCGGTATTCGGGAGTTGCATAATCTCATAGTAAGAGGAATATGTATAAGTCATGAAGAAAGCAATAGCAATGAAACTTAACGATCATTATGCTAAGCTAACGGATGGGACTTGTCCATCACATCATTCTCCTAGTGATGTGATACTGTTCATCAAATGACAACACATGTCTATAGTCAGGAAACTTAACCATCTTTGATTAACGAGCTAGTCTAGTAGAGGCATACTAGGGACACTTTGTTTTGTCTAAGTATTCACACATGTATCAAGTTTCCAGTTAATACAATTCTAGCATGAATAATAAACATTTATCATGATATAATGAAATATAAATAACAACATAATTTTTGCCTCTAGGGCATATTTCCTTCAGTCTCCCACTTGCACTAGAGTCAATAATCTTGATTACATTGTAATGATTCTAAGACCCATGGAGTCTTGGTGCTGATCATGTTTTGCTCGTGGAAGAGGCTTAGTCAACGGGTCTGCAACATTCAGATTCGTATATATTTTGCAAATCTCTATGTCTCCCTCCTTGACTTGATCGCGAATGGAGTTGAAGCGTGTCTTGATGTGTTTGGTTCTCTTGTGAAATCTGGATTCCTTCGCTAAGGCAATTGCTCCAGTATTGTCACAAAATATTTTCATTGAATATGAACTCCTTCATCTAGACTCCTTCATTTGCTGCTTCCGAAGCAGCTATGTACTCCGGTTCACACGTAGATCACACCACGACGCTCTGCTTGGAACTGCACCAACTGACAGCTCCACCATTCAATATAAATACTTATCCGGTTTGTGACTTAGAGTCATCCGGATCAGTGTCAAAGCTAGCATCGACGTAACCATTTACGACAACCTCTTTGTCACCTCCATAAACGAGAAACATATCGTTAGTCCTTTTCAGGTATTTCAGGATGTTCTTGACCGCTGTCCAGTGATCCACTCCTGGATTACTTTGGTACCTCCCTGCTAAACTAATAGCAAGGCACACATCAGGTCTGGTACATAGCATTGCTTACATGATAGAACCTATGGCTGAGGCATAAGGAATGACTTTCATTTTCTCTCTATCTTCTGCAGTGGTCGGGCATTGAGTCTGACTCAACTTCACACCTTGTAACACAGGCAAGAACCCTTTCTTTGACTGATCCATTTTGAACTTCTTCAAAACTTTATCAAGGTATGTGCTTTGTGAAAGTCCAATTAAGCGTCTTGATCTATCTCTATAGATCTTGATGCCCAATATATAAGCAGCTTCACCGAGGTCTTTCATTGAAAAAATCTTATTCAATTATCCTTTTATGCTATCCAGAAATTCTATATCATTTCCAATCAACAATATGTCATCCACATATAATATTTGCAATGCTACAGAGCTCCCACTCACTTTCTTGTAAATACAAGATTCTCCAAAAGTCTGTATAAAACCATATGCTTTGATCACACTATCAAAGCGTATATTCCAACTCCGAGAGGCTTACACCAGTCCATAAATGGATCGCTGGAGCTTGCACACTTTGTTATCACCTTTAGGATCGACAAAACCTTCTGGTTGTATCATATACAACTCTTCTTTAAGAAATCCATTAAGGAATGCAGTTTTGACATCCATTTGCCAAATTTCATAATCATAAAATGCGGCAATTGCTAACATGATTCGGACAGACTTAAGCATCGCTACGGGTGAGAAGGTCTCATCGTAGTCAATTCCTTGAACTTGTCAAAAACCTTTCGCAACAAGTCAGGCTTTGTAGACAGTAACATCAGCGTCAATCTTCTTCTTGAAGATCCATTTATTTTCTATGGCTTGCCGATCATCGGGCAAGTCAACCAAACTCCATACTTTGTTCTCATACATGAATCCCATCTCAGATTTCATGGACTCAAGCCATTTTGCGGAATCTGGGCTCATCATCGCTTCCTCATAGTTCGTAGGTTCGTCATGGTCTAGTAACATGACTTCCAGAACAGGATTAACGTACCACTCTGGTGCGGAACGTACTCTGGTTGACCTACGAGGTTCAGTAGTAACTTGATCTGAAGTTTCATGATCATCATCATTAGCTTCCTCACTAATTGATGTAGGCATCACTGGAACTGATTTCTGTGATGAACCACTTTCCAATTCGAGAGAAGGTACAACTACCTCATCAAGTTCTACTTTCTTCCCACTCACTTTTTTTGAGAGAAACTCCTTCTCTAGAAGGGATCCTTTCTTAGCAACAAATATCTTGCCTTCGGATCTGTGATAGAAGGTGTACCCAACAGTTTCTTTTGGGTATCCTATGAAGACGCACTTCTCCGATTTGGGTTCGAGCTTATCAGGTTGAAGCTTTTCACATAAGCATCGCAACCCCAAACTTTAAGAAATGACAGCTTAGGTTTCTTGCTAAACCACAGTTCATATGGTGTCATCTCAACGGATTTAGATGGTGCCCTATTTAACGTGAATACAACTGTCTCTAAAGCATAACCCCAAAACGATAGTGGTAAATCGGAAAGAGACATCATAGATCGCACCATATCTATGGCGCCTACTAGGCGTCATCGGGATGATGTCCCGGGGAAATAAGTCACCCTGCCCGTCGTTGATTTCCGCTAATACAATATGATCTGAGCCGCTGGATTCCTTGACGACGGACCACAGCATGACTTAAATCCAAACATGCACGTCTCCCGCAGCTCCAGCCACCAACGCGATGTCCCTGCACGTGTAAAAAGAACCGCAATATCCCCGCATGCTCATACTCTAACGAGGGCAGCAGCATTGTGTCCCACGATGATGCTCCATACATCAGCACGTCATACGGCCGGTCACCTTACAGCAAAATGGCTAGCGAGCTTGCGATATATCACCACGGCAACAACGTTGATGAGCTCTAGGGTTGCAGCAACGCCCCTAGTGCGACCACCCTTTCAAGGACCATTGATGCCCCGTTGCTGCATCGGCGATGCTCCGGCGCTTCGTATGCTCCATTGTAGTGCCGGTGATGCTCCGACGGTTCAGCCATGCTCCGTTGCAGCACCGGCAATGTTTCAGCGGCCCGACAATGCTCTAACGGCTCAGCCATGCTTCGTTGGAGCACCGAGATGTTTCAGTGGCCTGACGATGCTCCATCATAGCGCCAGTGATGCTCCTTCGCAGCGCCATCGATGTTCCGACGGTCCGACATTTGCTTCATCGCGGCACCAAGGATGTTCCGGCAGCCAGTGATGCTCCATCGCAGCATCGACGCTCTCCTATCAACGACGATGTTTTGGTGGCCCCGACGATGCTCATTGTACCACTGGTGATCCTCTGATGACCCGATGATACTCTGGCGGCCCAACGATGCTCTATCGCAGCATCGGCGTGCTCCATTGTAGCAACAACGATGTTCCCGTGGCCCCAGTGATGCTCATCGTAGCACCGGTGATCCTCCGATGACCCGATGATACTCCGGCGGCCCGGCGATGCTCCATTACAGCACCGACGTGCTCCATTGTAGCAATGGCAATGTTCCAGCGGCCCCGGCGACACTCCATTACAGCACCGACGATACTCCACAAAGCTCCATTGTAGCAACGACGATGTTCCGACGGCCCGACGATGCTCATCGTAGCACCACAGATACTACGACGACCCGACAATGCTCCATAACAGCACCGGTAATGCTTCACAAAGCTTCATTGTAGCAGCGGCGATGTTTCGGCGGCCTTGATGATGCTCCATTACAGTACGGGTGATGCCCCGACGGCCGACGATGCACCGTAGCAGTATGGGTGATGGTCCACAAAGCTCCATTGCAACACGGGCGATGTTTTCGATGGTTCAACAATGCTCCATCGTAGCACCGACGATGCTCCGGCGCTCCGACGATGCTCCATCATAGCAACTACAATGTGGGACATGTTGTGATGGCTGGAACCTCGGTGATATTGCGACTGCAACATGGGCGATGTTGTGCGGCGACAGGTGTAACTTGAGAGAGGTTGTGATTGCAAAACATGGAACATGTTGCGATGGCCGCAACATTGGCGATGTTGTGCGACGATGGCTGCAACTTGGGAAAGGTTGCGATTGCAACGTGGGACATGTTGTGATGGCCGCAACATTGTGATGTTATGTGGCGATGAGTGTTTGCAACGCCGGCCTAGTTTCAGAACCTCCCGAGTGCAACATAGGTCATGTTGCAAACTGGCGAGTGCAACATGAGTCATGATGCAAATGGTGGCCACAACTAAATGGCTAACGCGTCCAAATCAGACGACTGTAGTGCATGACTTCCAATAGTTCTGGAGGCATCCATCTGTCAGCCGGACAACGAAATAGCTCATGCCAGAAAAGCTAGTGGCGAGCCAACTTGTAGCATTGCATGTCCAGTTTGCAGCAGCACCGGCCGTCCACCCAGCGCCACCCGTTTGTTTTTACAACTAGTTTGTCTTATAGCGTCAAGTGTATGCAGTAGCGTCACCCATCCTTCTAGCGTCCGCGTTACTGACTTTCTTATGTAGCAAATATCTATTTTGATAGTTGGAAAATATCAATTAAAAATTTATTACACTTACGTAAGCTTTTTCACAAAAAAATAAAATAGGCGAGCCAAATACTTATATCACACGAAAAAACACTTTGCAGCACGGACTATAATTGCATCAGACACTATGTTGGCCTTGATTGCATTGTGAACTTTTCTTTTGCAGGAAAATTGTTGTTACTAATGGACAATGGTCAGTGCCAATCTATGTAGACCTAGCTTCTTCAGAATGGTTAATGCATGCAGCATGTAGAGACATGCGGTAAACTCGGTAAAGGAAAAAGACGCCCATGGCAGTGAAGTGCAGATGAGAGAGAGTAGCAGCAGTAGCGGTGTAGGTGCATGCGGGTGCGCGAGTTAAACAGTAGCAGCAGATTCTCTTGAAAGGAAAAAACAGTAGCAGCAGCGGTCTCACATGGGCACGGAGCAGTCGTGGTACACAATGAACGAGCGTGGAATCAGCGCCGGAATCACAGACATGTGGCGGCTTGCGGAGGCGGCTTACGCCTGGCTGAAATCAGCCGGATGATTAGAAACGTTTTCCATCTAATAAAGTATGGTTACGACGTTCGGACACGCCATTACGCTGTGGTGTTCCAGGTGGCGTGAGTTGCGAAACTATTCCACATTTTTTCAAATGAAGACCAAAGTCGTAACTCAAATATTCACCTCCACGATCAGATCGTAGAAACTTTATTTTCTTGTTACGATGATTTTCCACTTCACTCTGAAATTCATTGAACATTTCAAATGTTTCAGACTTATATTTCATTAAGTAGATATACCCATATCTGCTCCAATCATCTATGAAGGTCAGAAAATAACGATACCCGTCGCGAGCCTCAACACTCATCGGACCGCATACATCAGTATGTATTATTTCCAACAAGTCAGTGGCTCGCTCCATTGTTCCGGAGAACGGAGTCTTAGTCATCTTGCCCATGAGGCATGGTTCGCAAGCATCAAGTGATTCATAATCAAGTGATTCCAAAAGCCCATCAGCATGGACTTTATTCATGCGCTTTATACCAATATGACCTAAACGGCAGTGCCACAAATAAGTTGCACTATCATTATTAACATTGCATCTTTTGGCTTCGATATTATGAATATGTGTATCACTACGATCGAGATTCAACAAAAATAGACCACTCATGAAGGGTGCATGACCATAAAAGATATTACTCATATAAATAGAACAACCATTATTCTCTGATTTAAATGAATAACCATCTCGCATCAAACAAGATCCAGATATAATGTTCATGCTCAATGCTGGCACCAAATGACAATTATTCAGGTCTAAAACTAACCCTGAAGGTAGATGTAGAGGTAGCGTGCCGACGGCGATCACATCGACCTTGGAACCATTCCGACGCGCATCATCACCTCGTTCTTAGCCAATCTTCGTTTAATCTGTAGCCCCTGTTTCGAGTTGCAAATATGAGCAACAGAACCAGTATCCAATACCCAGGCGCTAATACGAGCATTAGTAAGGTACACATCAATAACATGTATATCAAATATACCTTTCACTTTGCCATCCTTCTTATCCGCCAAATACTTGGGGCAGTTCCGCTTCCAGTGACCAGTCCCTTTGCAGTAGAAGCACTCAGTTTCAGGCTTAGGTCCAGACTTGGGCTTCTTCCCGAGAGCAGCAACTTGCTTGCTATTCTTGATTTCTACCTCTGCAGCCTTAAGCATTGCGAAGAGCTCGGGAATTGTCTTTTCCATCTCTTGCATATTATAGTTCATCACGAAGCCTTTATAGCTTGGTGGCAGTGATTGAAGAATTCTGTCAATGACACTATCATCCGGGAGATTTACTCCCAGCTGAGTCAAGTGGTTATGGTACCCAGACATTCTGAGTATGTGTTCACTGATAGAACTGTTCTCCTCCATTTTGCAGCTATAGAACTTGTTGGAGACTTCATACCTCTCAACTCGGGCATTTGCTTGAAATATTAACTTCAACTCCTGGAACATCTGATATGCTCCATGACGTGCAAAACATCTTTGAAGTCCTGATTCTAAGTCGTAAAGCATGGTACACTGAACTATCGAGTAGTCATCAGATTTAGCTTGCCAGACATTCATAACGTCCGGAGTTGCTCCTGCAGCAGGCCTTGCACCTAGCGGTGCTTCCAGGACGTAATTCTTCTATGCAGCAATGAGGATAATCCTCAAGTTATGGACCCAGTCCGTCTAATTGCTACCATCAACTTTCAACTTAGCTTTCTCTAGGAACGCATTAAAATTCAAGGGAATAGTAGCACGGGCCATTGATCTACAACAACGTAGATATGCAAAAACTATCAGGACTAAGTTCATGATAAATTAAAGTTCAATTAATCATATTACTTAAGAACTCCCACTTGACATCCCTCTAGTCATCTAAATGATCACGTGATCCATATCAACTAAACCATGTCCGATCATCGCGTGAGATGGAGTAGTTTTCAATGGTGAACATCTCTATGTTGATCATATCTACTATATGATTCACGTTCGACCTTTAGGTCTAAGTGTTCCGAGGCCATTTCTGTATATGCTAGGCTCGTCCAGTTTAACCTGAGTATTCTGCACATGCAAAACTGTCTTACACCCGTTGTATGTGAACGTAGAGCTTATCACACCCGATCATCACGTGGTGTCTCGGCACGACGAACTATGGCAACGATGCATACTCAGGGAGAACACTTATACCTTAAAATTTAGTGAGGGATCATCTTATAATGCTACCGCCGTACATAGCCAAATAAGATGCATAAAAGATAAACATCACATGCAATCAAAATATGTGACATCATATGGCCATCATCATCTTGTGCCTTTGATCTCCATCTCCAAAGCACCGCCATGATCTCCATCGTCACCGGCTTGACACCTTGATCTCCATCGTAGCATCGTTGTCGTCTCGCCAACTATTTCTTCTACAACTATCGCTACTGCATTGTGATAAAGTAAAGCAATTACATGGCGATTGCATTTCATACAATAAAGCGACAACCATAAGGCTCCTGCCAGTTGCCGATAACTTTTACAAAACATGATCATCTCACACAATAACTTATATCACATCATGTCTTGACCATATCACATCACAACGTGCCCTGCAAAAACAAGTTAGACGTCCTCTACTTTGTTGTTGCAAGTTTACATGGCTGCTACGGGCTTCTAGCAAGAACCGTTCTTACCTATGCATCAAAAGCACAACGATTTTTCGTCAAGTGTGCTGTTTTAACCTTCAACAAGGATCGGCCGTAGTCAAACTCGATTCAACTAAAGTTGGAGAAACAGACACCCGCCAGCCACCTTTATGCAAAAAAAGTTGCATGTTTGTCGGTGGAACCGGTCTCATGAACGTGCTCATGTAAGGTTGGTCCGGGCCGCTTCATCCAACAATACCGCCGAATCAAAGTAAGACGTTGGTGGTAAGCAGTATGACTATTATCGCCCAAGACTCTTTGTGTTCTACTCGTGCACATCATCTGCGCATAGGCCTGGCTCGGATGCCACTATTGGGGAACTTAGCATGCAATTTCAAAAAAGTTCCTACGATCACACAAAATCTATCTAGGAGATGCATAGCAACGAGAGGGGGAGAGTGTGTCCACGTACCCTCGTAGACCGAAAGCGGAAGCGTTAGGTTAACGCGGTTGATGTAGTCAAATGTCTTCGCGATCCAACCGATCAAGTACCGAACATATGGCACCTCTGAGTTCAGCACACGTTCAGCTCGATGACATCCCTCGAACTCTTGATCCAACAGAGGGTCATGGGAGAGTTTCGTCAGCACGACGGCGTGGTGATGGTGATGGTGATGTGATCATCGCAGGGCTTCGCCTAAGCACTACGTGAATATGACCGGAGCAGTAAACTGTGGAGAGAGACACCACACACGGCTTGGAACAATTGGTGTGTCTCCAAGGGGTACGCTGCTCACGTATATAAAGGAGGGAGAGGAGGAGGCCGGCCACCAGGGGCGCGCCAAGGAGAGGGGAGTCCTACTAGGACTCCAAGTCCTAGTAGGATTCGGCCCCCCACTTTTCCTTCTCATGGAGGGGGAAAGGGGAAAGGGGAAAGGGAGAGGGAAGAGGAGAAGGAAAGGGGCGCACGCCCCCTCCCTTAGTCCAACTCGGACTCCCTATGGGAGTGGGGCGCGGCCACCCCTTGTGGGCTGCCTCCCCTCTCCCCTATGGCGCATGTTGGCTCAATACTTCCCCGGGGGGTTTCGATAACCCCTCGGTACTCCAAAAAAATACCCGTACCATTTTGAAACTATTCCGGTGTCCACGCAGGGCTTCGCCTAAGCACTACGACAATATGATCGAGGTGGTAAACTTTGGAGGGGGGCACCACACACGGCTAATAAACAACTGTTGTCCTTTGGGGTGCTCCCTGGCCACGTATATAAAGGAGGGGGAGGAGGAGGCCGGCGGCCAAGGAGGGCACGCCAAGGGGGGAGTTCTACTTGGACTCTTAGTCCAAGTAGGATTCGCGCCCCCCCCTCCTTCCTTCCAACAGAGAGGGAAAGGCGAAGGTAGAGAGAGGGAGAAGGAAAGAGGGGGCCGCGCCCCCTCCCCTTGTCCAGTTTGGATTGGGGCAAGGGGCGGGGGGCGCGCCACCTCCCGTGGCCTGTCTCCTCTCCTCCACTATGGCCCAATAGGCCCAATAACTTTCCTGGGGGGTTCCAGTAACCTCCCGGTACTTCGAAAAATCCTCGATCTTCTTCGGAACCATTCCGATGTCCATATATAACCTTCCAATATATCAATCTTTACCTCTCGACCATTTCGAGACTCCTCGTCATGTCCGTGATCTCATCCGGGACTCCGAACAATCTTCGGTCACCAAAACACATAACTCATAATACAAATCGTCATCAAACGTTAAGCGTGCGGACCCTACGGGTTCAGGAACTATGTAGACATGACCGAGACACATCTCCGATCAATAACCAACAACGGAACCTGGATGCTCATATTAGTTCCTACATATTCTACGAAGATCTTTATCGGTCAAATCGCAATAACAACATATGTCATTCCCTTTGTCATCGGTATGTTTTATGGTCGAGATTCGATCGTCGGTATCCTCATACCTAGTTCAATCTCGTACCAGCAAGTCTCTTTACTCGTTCCGTAATGCATCATCCCATAACTAACTCATTAGTCACATTGCTTGCAAGGCTTATAGTGATGTGCATTACCGAGAGGGCCCGGAGATACCTCTCCGATACACGTAGTGATAAATCCTAATCTTGATCTATGCCAACCCAACAAACACCTTCAGAGACACCTGTAGAGCATCTTTATAATCACCCAGTTACGTTGTGGCATTTGATTGCACACAAGGTGTTCCTCCGGTATTCTGGAGTTGCATAATCTCATAGTCAGAGGAATATGTATAAGTCATGAAGAAAGCAATAGCAATAAAACTTAATGATCATTATGCTAAGCTAACGGATGGGTCTTGTCCATCACATCATTCTCCTAATGATGTGATCCCGTTCATCAAATGACAACTCATGTCTATGGCTAGGAAACATAACCATCTTTGATCAACGAGCTAGTCAAGTAGAGGCATACTAGGGACACTTTGTTTTGTCTATGTATTCACACATGTATCAAGTTTCCGGTTAATACAATTCTAGCATGAATAATAAACATTTATCATGATATAAGGAAATATAAATAACAACTTTATTATTGCCTCTAGGGCATATTTCCTTCAGTTGTCTCGAAAAGCATCCTCCAAGTCCTCCGAGCTACCAATGGAGTTCTCTAGGAGGCTATTTGACCAGTGTCGTGCTGGTCCTTTTAACTTCGAGGGGAGGTATTTGATGGCATGGAGATCGTCACCGCGAGCCATGTGAATGTGGAGAAGAAAATGTTCAATCCATACAGCGGGATCCGTCGTTCCATCGTATGCCTCGATGTTTACGGGTTTAAACCCTTCTAGAAATTGGTGCTGCATTACCTCATTGGTAAAGCACATGGGGTGTGTGGCGCCTCTGTATCAGGCGACATCACGACGGAGCTCGGATGACATCCGTGTTCGGTTCTCGGCCCGAACTTGGTGATGCTTGTCACGCCAGGCTTGATGGCCGTCATCTCGTGTTGGAGCACGTCCCCTTGATCCGTAGATTGATCTGGTCTGGCCGGCTCTATTGTTCAGGTCCTGACGTAAATCATACGTGTAGCTGGAGCTACTGCCTCTTTGCCTCTACGGCAAGGTGATGCGGGTCGGTGTTCGGCATGGTTGGCCGCTTTGTCCCTACCACACGGTGGTCGGTCTGGTTCATCGACATGATTGTATCTCGACGGTATTGGCTCCATGGCCTCGTCGTTGAATTGCGGTAGTAGTTTACGTTTTGGATAACTCTTTGTTGGGCACTCAAGGCCATATTCTTGGGCAGCTAGGACCTTAGTCCATCTATCGTTGAGCGTATCTTGTTCGGCTTGAAGCTGTTGCTGTTTCTTTTTGAGGCTCCTCATAGTGGCGATGAGCTGTCGCTTGAAGCGCTCTTGTTTGAGGGGTTCCTCTGGAATGATGAAATCTTCGTTGCTGAGTTTAACATCCTCCTCGGAGGTTGGTAGATAATTACTATCCTCTGAATCCTCATGATCAACAAGTTCGTCGGGGTTAACTTGCCCCTCCTCCCATTCATCCTGCTCGGACGCCGGCTCGACGGGGTCTTCGGGGTCTAAGGCTTCAGCCGAAGTGTTGTTATCTCCGGTGCTGGTGTTGCTTTCCTTTTTGCGACGCTATCATGAGCGGCGCCGCTGACGTCGGGGCTTTGGTGGTGCCTCGACAGGCTTGTCCTCGATCAGATCCTGAGCGTCATCGTCGTCATTCTTTTTGGGCGTATCCACCATGTACACGTCGTATGTAGAAGTAGCCGTCCAACGCCCAGTGATGGGTGGGTTTTGGCCTGATTCGGCTCCGGCATCATCGTTCATGCCGTCAATGTCTTCAGAGGCATAGTCTAGCATGTCGGTTAGGTCCTCAATAGTGGCTGTCAAGTGGGTGGTGGGTGGGACGTAAAATTCCCCTCTCTTAGCCCCTAGTTTGGGTTGGACTTCCCTAATGGCGAGAGATCGCATTAAGTCCAGAGCCTCGTTTAAGAGCGAGAGCTGGACGGGTGACTGAGGAACTGCGAGGCTGGACCTGGCAAACGCCACTTGTCTGTGCTCAATGGACGCATGCCTCGAGGGTTCGGAGTTGACCTCCAGAGACGAGTCCGGTTTCCCGATGACAGAGAGAGTTTTGTTTGACTCCGGGCCTGTTGACAACATGGCCACGTCTGGGGTTCCGGTTGGTAACTCCATAACAGGAGAGAGTCCGGTGGGGCTTAGCCTCCCCTCTTTGGACAGAGGGGTCCGCTCTGGATCTAAGGCCGGGGCAGGAACAAGAGTTGAACCTTGAACGGAGCCTGGTGGTGGATCCGACGGGTTTCCTTCATGTAGATGAGGAGCCGCGGCCGAGGCCGAGAACCCTTCAAAGATCAAATCTCCTCGGATATCAACGATGTAATTCAAGCTTCCGAACCTGATCTGGTGACCAGGGGTTTAGCTATCGATCTGCTCGAGGTGACCAGTCGAATTGGCATGCAGAGCGTAGCCGCCAAACACGAAAAGTTGACCAGGGGAAAGATCTCCCTGCAAATAGCGTCGTTGTCGATGATCAAACGAGCCATCTAACCTTCTGCCGACGACACAGTGGAACTCCCAATGAAAGCACCAATGTCGGTGTCAAAATCGGCCGATCTCGGGTAGGGGGTCCTGAACTGTGCGTCTGAGGATCGAAGGTAACAAGGGACAAGTGGGACACAATGTTTACCTAGGTTCGGGCCCTCTTAATGGAGGTAAAACCCTACGTCCTCCTTGATTGTATTTGATAAGTATAGGGGTTACAAGAGTTGATCTACCTCGAGATTTTAATGGCTAAACCCTAGATGTCTAGCCTATGTGAATTCTGATAGCCCCTACGGACTAAACCCTCTAGTTTATATATACACCGGAGGGGTCTAGGGTTGTGCAGACTCGGTTTGTAGAGGAAGGAAATTACATATCCGGACACTAATCTTGCCATCCACGCATAGGGGAGTCCTGCCCGGACACGGGGGAAAGTCTTCCGCTTTGTATCTTCACGGCCCGTCAGTCCGGCCCACATCAAATAGCCCGGACACCCGAGGACCCCCTCATCCAGGACTCCCTCACCCCCTCCCTCCTTTATATACGTGGGGAGGGGCGCCTAGAAGACAAACCAACCATTGTTAGCCGTGTGCGGCGCCCCCCTCCATAGTTTACGCCTCCGGTCATATTCACGTAGTGCTTAGGCGAAGCCCTGCGCGGATCACTTCACCATCACCATCACCACGCCGTCGTGCTCACGGAACTATCCCTTAACACTTTGCTGGATCAAGAGCTCGAGGGACGTCATCGAGTTGAACGTGTGCAGAACTCGGAGGTTCCGTACGTTCTGTGCTTGATTGGTCGGAACGAGAAGAAGTTCGACTACATCAACCGCGTTGTTAAACGCTTCCACTTTCGGTCTACGAGGGTACATGGACACACTCTCCCCCTCTCATTGCTATGCATCTCCTAGATAGATCTTCGTAAGTGTAGGAAAATTTTAAAATTGCATGCTACGTTTCCCAACAGTGGCATCCGAGCTAGGTCTATGCGTAGATGATTTGCACGAGTAGAACACAAAGAGTTGTGGGCGGTGATTGTCATACTGCTTACCACCAATGTCTTATTTTGATTCCGCGGTATTGTTCGATGAAGCGGCCCAGACCAACCTTACATGACCACGTTCATGTGACCGGTTCCACCGACAGACATGCAACTAGTTTTGCATAAATGTGGCTGGCGGGTGTCTGTTTCTCCAACTTTAGTTGAATCGAATTTGACTGCGGCCGGTCCTTGTTGAAGGTTAAAACAGCAAAGTTGATAAATCACCATTGCGGTTTTGATGCCTAGGTAAGAACGGTTCTTACAAGAAACCCGTAGCAGCCACGTAAAACTTGCAACAACAAAGTAGAGGACGTCTAACTTGTTTTTGCAGGGCATCTTGTGATATGATATGGTCAAGACATGATATGATATATGTTGTTGTATGATATGATCATGTTTTGTAAAAGTTATCGCCAACTGTCAGGAGCCTTATGTTTGTCGCTTTATTGTATGAAATGCAAACGCCATGTAGTTGCTTTACTTTATCACTACGCGTTAGCGATAGTTGTAGAAGCGTTGGCGAGACAACCATGACGCTATGATGGAGATCAAGGTGTCAAGCCGGTGACGATGGAGATCACGACGGTGCTTTGGAGATGGAGATCAAAGGCACAAGATGACGATGGCCCTATCATGTCACACATTTTTATTGCATGTGATGTTTATCTCTTATGCATCTTATTTTTCTTAGTACGGCGGTAGCATTATAAGATGATCCCTCACTAAATTTCAAGGTATAAGTGTTCTCCCTGAGTATGGACCATTGTGATAGTTCGTCATGCTGACACACCACATGATGATCGGGTGTGATAAGCTCTACGTTCACATACAATGGGTGCAAGACAGTTTTGCACATGCGGAATACTCGGGTTAAACTTGACGAGCCTAGCATGTACAGACATGGCCTCAGAACAATGGAGACTGAAAGGTCGAACGTGAATCATATAGTAGATATAATCAACATAGAGATGTTCACCATTGAAAACTACTTCATCTCACGTGATGATCGGACATGGTTTAGTTGATTTGGATCACGTAATCATTTAGATGACTCGAGGAATGTCTATCTAAGTGGGAGTTCTTAAGTAATATGATTAATTGAACTTAATTTATCATGAACTTAGTCCTGATAGTTTTTGCATATGTATGTTGTAGATCAATGGCCCGTGCTACCGTTCCCTTGAATTTTAATGCGTTCCTAGAGAAAGCTAAGTTGAAAGATGATGGTAGCAACTACATAGACTGGGTCCGTAACTTGAGGATTATCCTCATTGCTACACGGAAGAATTATGTCCTTGATGCACCGCTAGGTGTACCCCCTGCAACTGCAGACGTTGTGAACGCCTAGCAGTCGCGTGTTGATGACTACTCGATAGTTCAGTGTGCCATGCTTTACGGCTTAGAATTGGGACTTCAAAGACATTTTGAACGTCATGGACCATATGAGATGTTCCAGGAGTTGAAGTTAATATTTCAAGCAAATGCCTGAGTTGAGAGATATGAAGTCTCCAACAAGTTCTATAGCTGCAGATGGAGGAGAACAGTTCTGTCAGTGAACACATACTCAGAGTGTCTGGGTATCATAACCACTTGACTCAACTCGGAGATAATCTGCCAAATGATAGTGTTATTGACAGAGTTCTTCAATCACTGCCACCAAGCTATAAAGTCTTTGTGATGAACTATAATATGCAAGGGACGAAGAAGACTATTTTCGAGCTCTTCGTAATGCTAAAAGCTGCGGAGGTAGAAATCACGAAGGAGCATCAAGTGTTGATGGTTACCAAGACCACTAGTTTCAAGAAAAAGGGCAAAGGAAATAAGGGGAACTTCAAGAAGAATGGCAAGCAAGTTGCCACTCCCGGGAAGAAGCGCAAGTCTGGACCTAAGCCTGAAACTGAGTGCTTCTACTACAAAGGGATTGGTCACTGGAAGCGGAACTGCCCCAAGTATTTGGCGGATAAGAAGGATGGCAAATTGAACAAAGGTATATTTGATATACATGTTATTTATGTGTACCTTACTAATGCTCGTAGTAGTGCCTGGGTATTTGATACCGGTTCGGTTGCTCATATTTGTAACTCAAAACAGGGACTACGGATTAAATGAAGATTGGCTAAGGATGAGGTGACGATGCGAGTCGGAAATGGTTCCAAGGTTAATGTGAATGCCGTCGGCACGCTACCTCTACATCTACCTTCAGGATTAGTTTTAGACCTGAATAATTTTTATTTGGTGCCAGCGGTAAGCATGAACATTATATCTGGATCTTGTTTAATGCGAGACGGTTATTCATTTAAATCTGAGAATAATGGTTGTTCTATTTATATGAGTAATATCTTTTATGGTCATGCACCGTTGAAGAGTGGTCTATTTTTATTGAATCTCGATCGTGGTGTGATACGTCTCCATCGTATCTACTTTTCCAAACACTTTTTCCCTTGTTTTGGACTCTAACTTGCATGATTTGAATGGAACTAACCCGGACTGACGCTGTTTTCAGCAGAATAGCCATGGTATTATCTTTGTGCAGAAATAAAAGTTCTCGGAATGACCTGAAACTTCACGGAGAATACTATTGGAATTAATAAAAAATACTGGCGAAAGAATCAAGACCAGGGGCCCACACCCTGTCCACGAGGGTGGGGGCGCTCCTACCCCCCTAGGCGTGCCCCCTGTCTCGTGGGCCCCCTAAGGCTCCACCGACCTCAACTCCAACTCTATATATTCACGTTCAGGGAGAAAAAAAATCAGAAAGAAGGATTCATCGCGTTTTACGATACGGAGCCGCCGCCAAGCCCTAATCTCTCTCGGGAGGGCTGATCTGGAGTCCGTTCGGGGCTCCGGAGAGGGGAATCCGTCGCCGTTGTCATCATCAACCATCCTCCATCACCAATTTCATGATGCTCACCGCCGTGCGTGAGTAATTCCATCGCAGGCTTGCTGGACGGTGATGGGTTTGATGAGATTTATCATGTAATCGAGTTAGTTTTGTTAGGGTTTGATCCCTAGTATCCATTATGTTCTGAGATTGATGTTGCTATGACTTTGCTATGCTTAATGCTTGTCACTAGGGCCCGAGTGCCATGATTTCAGATTTGAACCTATTATGTTTTCATGAATATATGTGAGTTCTTGATCCTATCTTGCAAGTCAATAGTCACCTACTATGTGTTATGATCCGGCAACCCCGAAGTGACAATAATCGGGACCACTCCCGGTGATGACCGTAGTTTGAGGAGTTCATGTATTCACTAAGTGTCAATGCTTTGGTCCGATACTCTATTAAAAGGAGGCCTTAATATCCCTTAGTTTCCAATAGGACCCCACTGCCACGGGAGGGTAGGACAAAAGATGTCATGCAAGTTCTTTTCCATAAGCACGTATGACAATATTCGGAATACATGCCTACATTACATTGATGAATTGGAGCTAGTTCTGTGTCACCCTATGTTATAACTGTTGCAGGAAGAATCACACCCGACATAATTATCCATCACTGATCCAATGCCTACGAGCTTTTCACATATTGATCTTTGCTTAGTTACTTTACCGTTGCCACTGTTACAATTAGTACAAAACCGCTACCGTTACTTTTGCCACCGTTACCGTTACTTCCATACTACTTTGCTACTAAATACTTTGCTGCAGATATTAAGTTTCCAGGTGTAGATGATAATGATAGTGCAACATTTTTGTGGCACTGCCGTTTAGGTCATATTGGTGTAAAGCGCATGAAGGAACTCCATGCGGATGGACTTTTGGAATCACTTGATTATGAATCATTTGATGCTTGCGAACCATGCCTCATGGGCAAGATGACTAAAACTCCATTCTCCGGAAAAATCGAGCGAGCTACTGACTTATTGGAAATAATAGATTGTCGGCGTCCTGGGAACGGGGGTCCCCAGACTTGCCTGCCTGCGGCCCACGGCGTGGCTCCACCAGTGGCCCAATGCGGCCCGTCTTCATCAGCAAACAATGAAGACCCTCGCGAGGGGCCAAGCCTCGCGAGGCGGACGACGCAATACCTCCTCAGGGAGGCCTCACCAGGCTGGCTCACGAGGGGCGGAGAGATCAAGGCAAGGGGAACCTCGCGAGGTTCCCATGACGATCAAGACCAGGTGGGCGCCAGCGCGCACAGTGTCCTCATTTCCTCTTTGGTACTAAGGAGGCAAGCACAGGTGAGGAGTACCGAGGCATCAGGCAAAGGTTTCCATATCGGTGCAACAAGACCAAGACTAGCAGGACGGTAGGACGGAGGTCACCGTGGAGCCCAGGACGGCATCACCACCAGAGCCTTTGGTAGGCGAAGACCACCTTTAGTCAGGATAGCTTGTACTAGCTGCCCCCCTTCAAATTGGCCGTTGTGGCATCCCTTCCCGCTCAATATTTGGGAAGAGGACCAAGGCCTCTATAAATAGGACTAGCCACCATAGTAGGAGGCAACTCATCTGATCTCGGACTGGATCCACTCCAGCCTCACACTCACCAAGCACAAGAACACCCCTCATCAGGAGGCTGTTCTTCCCTTGTACTGTTCATCCTCAGCCCAAGAGGCAATCCACCACCACCACACTGGAGTAGGGTATTACACCACATCGGTGGCCCGAACCAGTATAAACCTTGTGTCCCTTGTGTTGCGGGTTCATCGAGCTAGGCTTTGAGATCGCGGTGAGGCTGAGTGCGTGATTAGGTAGGGGAGATCTTTGCACGCACCCCAGTGTTCGATCCTCATGGGTTTTGCCGGAACCTGAAATCCGACATTTGGGCGCCAGGTAGGGGTACGCCGAAGCCTTCCTTTCGCCGATTCGCGTCCCATCGCTTCGTCGCATCCATGCCAGCCGCTCGTCGGGCCCGTGCTGAGCGCAGGGCCGCCCTCGCCGCCCGCGTCGCTCAGACGGCCCCTGTCTGCGGGACTCCCCGTCGTTCTCCTTCGCCTGCCGCCAACGCCGCCACCGGCCCGGCAGGAAACGAGCAGCAAGCATCCTCGCTGCACCCCTCGGTGCGGCGGGACGGCCGCACCGCCACTCCGTCGCTGACCCCGGCCAGCTCATCATCCCACGCTCGTCGCGCTCCCACGGACGCGTAGGCCGCGCTCCTCATGGCCCGTGAGCTCCTGCGCTACCGCCCCGTCGACGACCTCTACGAGGACCCGCTGCACCGCATCGCTGAGCTTGTCAGCGCCACCGGGGGCTCTCCTGCGCCATCTCTCTTGCTGCCTCGCCCTCCACCAGCTGCAGGCGACGTGGCCCACGGAGCACCTCCACCACCTCAGCCCCAAGATGGCATCCTGGCGCCAAGGCGCGCACCCCCCAGCGCGACCCACCGCGTCGGGCGCCCGCGCGAGAAGAAGGAAGCTGCCAAGAAGTTCCCCGACCGCAAGAAAACGATCCCGTGCTCCCCGCGCCACCACGACAAGATCGCGTGCGGCCCGCATCGGTGGTGCGCGGACACCAAGGGCAAGCTCTGCACCATCGAAGGGCCCCGGTGACCACGGCAGGCTGCCGCGCCTTCACCCCGAGCTGCGTAGCGTCGCCTGGCCGGGCAAGTTCAAGCCGGATCTGCCTCCTCGCTATGACGGCACCCCTGACCCCGCGGAGTTCTTGCACCTCTACGAGCTGAGCATCGAGGCGGCCAACGGCGACGAGAAAGTCATGGCGAACTAGTTCCCCATGGCGCTCAAGGATGGTGCCCGCTCTTGGCTGCTGAACCTGCCTCCAGGCTCAATCCGTTCCTGGAATGAGATGCGCGACCGCTTCGTCGCCAACTTCCAGGGCACTCGCGACCGCCTTCCGGCCGCGGGTGACCTGCGCCGCATCAAGCAGCAGCCAGGAGAGACCCTACAGAAGTACATCCAGCGCTTCAACAACGTTTACCTCAAGATCCCCAAGGTGACAGACGAGGCCATCATCTCGGCGTTCTCTGATGGCGTCCGCGACGTCAAGATGAAGGAAGAGCTCGCCATCCACAAGGTGCTATGCACGTCTATGGAGATGTTCAACCTGGCGACCAAGTGCGCAAGAGCTGAGGAAGGGAGCCTTTCCCTCCTCGAGCTCCCCGCTGCCGACTCGGAGGAGAAGAAAGCCAAGGCCAAGGACGTGAAGCGCAAGGGAGTGGTCGTGCTCGCGGTGGAGCCGGACATGAAACGCGTCCGGGACCAGCTCGAGTCATCCAAGAGCAACCGACCATTCTGTGCCTTCCACAACGTTCACAGCCACAACACTAACGAATGTCAAGAGCTCAGGGCCATTCGAGATGGACTCTTCGATCGACGCCCCGAGCGCAACAACCGGGGCTACGCCCGAGGAGGAGGACGTGGTGGAGGACGTTGGGATGACCGTGGCCCTCGCCAGGAGTGGCGTGACCGACCTCGTGAGGACCGCTGGCAGGACCAGCCTCGTGAGGGTGCTTGGAGGGATCAGCCTCGCGAGGATCGCCCTCAGGGCAACACTGGCCTCCCTCCGCTGCCTCCACCACCAAGAAGGAATGACGACCACCATCAAGACGAAGGGGCTGGGGGCTTCCAGGAGCCGCGAGCTATCGCCTGCATCTTGGGTGGAGCTCAAGCCCCAGCCTCTCAGCGTATCTTCAAGCAGTTTGCTCGCGAGGTGAACGCGGTCCTCCCTAGGATCGAGGCTACACGCCCGCTCAAGTGGTCCAAGTGCACCATCACCTTCAGCTCAGCAGATCAGCTCAAGTGCGTGGCTACCGCTGGCGCCCTCCCGATGCTCTGCTCACCCGTCATCAGCAACGTACAAGTCACCAAGACCCTCATCGACGTCGGCGCAGGGCTCAACGTCCTGTCCGTCGAGACATTCGACAGCCTTCAAGTGCCCTATGATCAGCCTCAGCCTACCAAGCCCTTCTCAGGAGTAACCGACGGTTCCACCACCCCGATAGGGCAGGTCCGCCTCCCTGTCACCTTCGGGCAGCGCGAGAACTACCACACCGAGCTCATCGACTTCGACGTCGCCCACATCCTCCTGCCGTACAATGCCATCCTCGGGTATCCGGCCCTGGCCAAGTTCATGGCGGTGACCCACCACGGCTACAACGGCCTCAAGATGCCAGGAAGCAGCGGGATCATCACGGTCCCCTGCGAAGAAAGAGACACGGTGTGCTCCCTCGAGCGCGCCTTCCAAGCCGCAACAATCGAAGACCCCCGACAGCAAGGACGAGTACCTGCCAGATCATGGGTTCCGGCAAAACCCTTAAGGTTCAAACTCTGGGGTGCGCGCGAAGTTCTTTCCCTCCAACCGATCCGCGTTGTAACTAGCTAAGATCTCAAGCACGAACTCGACGAACTCACAACACAAAAGACACAAGATTTATACTGGTTGGGTCCACCGTTGGTGTAATACCCTACTCCAGTGTGGTGGTGGTGGATTGCCTCTTGGGCTGATGATGAACAGTACAAGGGGAAGAACAACCTCCTAAGGTTGAGGTGTTCTTGTGCTCAGTGAACTTGTGGGTGTGAGGATGGAAGCTCCAATCCATCCCCCCTACTGTGGTGGCTAGTTCTACTTATATAGGCCCTGGTCCTCTTCCCAAATAATGAGCGGGAAAGGAGCCAACAACGGCCAATTTGAAAGGGGACAGCTAGTACAGCTTATCCTGACAAAAGCGGTCTTCGCCTGCAAAAGGCTCCGATGGTGACGCCGCCTTGGGCTCCATGGTGACCTCCATCTTGCCGTCCTGCTGGTCTTGGTCTCGTTGCACCGATATGGAAACCTTTGCTTGATGCCTCGGTACTCTGCGTCTACGCTTGCTCCCTTAGCACCAAAGGGGAAATAAGGACGCTGCGCGCGCTGGCGCCCGCCTGATCTTGGTCGTCATGGCTCACGTCACGAGAACCTCGCGAGGTTTGCCCTGCCTTGATATCTCCGCTCCTTGCGAGCCAGCCTGGTGAGGCCGCTCCTGAGGAGGTCTTGCATCGTCCGCCTCGCGAGGGTCTTGAGTGCCCTGTTGATGAAGATGGGCCGTACAGGCCTGCTAGCACAGCCACGCCGTGGGCCGCAGGCAGGCAAGTCTGGGGACCCCCGTTCCCAGAACGCCGACAGTAGCCCCCGGGCCCAAGGCGCGCTCGGGCTTGCCTTCGAGGCGAAGCCAAAGGTCAAGTGCGGAGTGCCGCGGGCCCTAAAAGCCTGAGGCCTTGGTCGCGCGTGGCGGTTGATTGGACGTGGGCGTCTCCGCTTCCCCACGTTGCCTCGGCAACTGCCCGACTTGACAAGTCCCTGCGACATGCAAGGGAAACCATCATTACCTGTGATCGTGGGAGGCGCCGGTTGGCCTTCTTTCGCTATAAACGGGGAGAGGGCAGAGCCCCCGTCGCCCATCTCTTTGCAGTCCGCTTGCTTCTTCCTCCTTGCCCCACCGCTAGTAGCAATGGCGTTGTCGAGGAGGTTCTCCGCAGCGGAGGGCCAGGCCCCTCGGGAGGGGCCCGGCTCCCCGGCGCCCAAGCGTGGACGTGGCCGCCCTCGTAAGCATACTGCGACCCCCGCCACGGCCCCCCGTTCCCAGGGTGGCACCGTTGCGCGTGGCAGGAGTCGCTCCGGGCGCGGCAGCCCCGTCGATGAAGGGAGACGCGCCGTGGTTGCGCGGCCTCCCCGGCCGCGCTTCCACTCGGCAGAGGTGCTGCCAGAGTTTGTTGTCTGGTTGGAGGATCCGGCTGGCAACTGGCTTCAGCTTCCGCGCTTCTTCGTCGACGAGCTGCCAGCCTCTGGTCCAGGGGGCTCTGGCTGCAGGCGGACGGTTGCTGCAGCTGGGCCTCCTGGGTCGTGGTCGAGGTCTCCGCCGCGGGCAACATAGCTCTGGCCCGAGGTTTGCAGACGTTCACCCGTGCGCGCGGCCTGGGCAGGCGATGCACCCTCCATTTCAAGTACAACGGTGATGCGACCCTCTACGTGAGGGTGTTTGGGGAAGATGGTCGCCGCGCCGGGTGTTGCCCCGAGATGAGCGACGGCGAGGAGGTGCTCGGCCTCGGTGACGGCCGCGACGAGGGCGAGCCCGCTGGCCGCGCCTCGTCCAGTTTTGGTGGCTCTTCTCTTGGCGACAGCTCCAGCAGCGGCGGCTACGACCAGCCGCCGCGCTCGCTTCGAAGGTGGTAGCGGGTCGTCTCGTCGCTGCACCTCCGTGAAGCGCGAGGAGGGATCCGGCTAAGCTCGGGACGTCGCCAGGGGCCTGCCCCCGTGGACCGGTGCAGCGCCACTTTTGTTTTGTTCTTATTTTCCTTCCTACATCAAGAATGAAACCAGTATGGGCACAGAGGGGCGTGTATCGAACTATCATTCCTACGCTATGCCTGTTGTTTCCGTGCTGTGTGGTTACTTTGTGCAGAGGTAACTTAGCTTGGCGAGTTCGTGGCAGCCTCCTCTTCACGAGGAACTTGTTTCCTCGTGCCCGTCTTGACTTAGTGGTTGCTCAGGAACTGCAGAAAATTCGTTAGGAAGCTCGCTAGGAGACTTATCGTTCACCCAAGCCTGGGTCCAAAGCTTCGTATCGCTGTACCCGAGGGGCACGGATTAGGAGAGATGCACCAGCTTGTGGGCTTGAACGAGGGTGCCTCACGAGAAAGCGGATGGAAGGCAGGGAGAAGGAAAAGTGCTCACAAGGCAGAGAGAAGGAAAAGATCTCGGGAGGGCACCTGCCTAGCCCCCTCGCGAGGTATGCGAGAGAGAGAACGCAAGCGAACTGATGTCGGAAACAACGATAAAAGGCGATGGAACCAAATCAGCAAGGAACACCAGAAACAAACTTCGATTAAAAGGAGGCGAGCCAACTACGGAAAGCAAATGAAAAGCCGCGTCCGGCACCTAGTCTAGTCTTCAGTCTTCTCACCAGCGTGGAGCTAAGTGCTGCCACTAGGCGTGGGAGGGAGCCCCCGAGGCCCGAGGGCGGCTCTCCGAAGACTCCGGGGCATGTAAAGCCCCACTCATTATTACGTGAGAGTGTCACGGGCGGCGATTCTTCACAGGCACCGGGCCTTCTTCACAGCCACTGGGCCTTTCTTCACAGGCACTGGGCCTTGCTTCATGGGTAGAACTTCCGGAGGTGCTGGATGTTCTAGGCGTTTTTGATGGGTATCCCATCCTGCATCTCCAGGCGCGCGGCGCCAGGCCTGGAGACATGGACGACCCTGAACGGACCCTCCCACATAGGTGAGAGCTTGTGCAGCCCTTCCTTGGAGAGGACCCGCCTTAGGACGAGGTCACCCGCCTCGAGCTTCCTGGAGCGGATGTTGCGGCACTGGTATCGCCGCAGCGCTTGCTGGTACCTTGCCGCCCTCAGTGTAGCCTCACGGCAACGTTCCTCCCCCAGCACGAGGTCCATCCCCCGCGTGCCATCCTGCTGTGTTTCATCAAACGCCAGGACCCGTGCGGAGCGATGCTTGACCTCGTGAGGGAGGACTGCTTCGGCTCCGTAGACGAGGAAGAACGGGGTCTCACCCATCGGCTTGGTGGCGGTGGTGCGGATGGACCACAGGTCGTGCCAGCCTCTACCGCAGGCCTCGAGCTTCTTCTTGAAGGTCCTGGTCTTGAGGCCCCTCAAGACCTCTGCGTTGGCGCGTTTGGCCTGGCCATTGCTCCTGGGGTGCACCATCGAAGCGTAGCAGATCTGCGTTCCAAGGATAGGACAATATGTTTTGAAGAGGTTACTAGTGAACTGCGAGCCGTTGTCGGTGATGATGCGGTTGGGGACCCCGAAGCGGCTCACGAGACCCTTGATGAACTTGACTGCGGAGCCGGCTGGGATAGTGCGGACGGCTTCCACTTCCGCCCACTTGGTGAACTTGTCGATGGCGACGTAGAGGTAGCTGTAGCCCCCGGGCGCTCGAGGGAACGGGCCCAAGATGTCCAGCCCCCAGACCGCGAACGGCCATGTGAGCGGGATGGTCTGGAGGCCCTGAGCTGGCTGATGGATCTGCTTGGCGTGGAACTGGCAGGTTTCACAGTACTTCACCAGCTCGGCCGCGTCATTGAGCGTCGTGGGCCAGTAGAATCCGCTATGGAATACCTTGCCGACGAGGGTCCGTGATGAGAAATGGTGCCCGCAGTCCCCACCGTGTATGTCGATTAGCAACTCCTTCCCCTGGTCTCTGGAAATGCAACGCACTGAAACATCATTTGGTCGCTTCCTGTACAACTCACCGTCCTGGATGCAGTATGCCGTAGCTTCCCGGGCCACGCGCTCTGCGTCCTCCTCCTTCTCCGGCAGCGCTCCTTGCATCAGATATTCCTTGAATTCCTTGGTCCAGCATCCCTCCTGGGGCTCGAGCGCCAAGAGTAGGCGAGCTCCTGAGGTCGGGCCACAGGCTGGGGCTCCTGTGGGAGCTCCTCCCGAGGCTGAGCTGTGCTTGAAAGTGGTGGTGTCGCTGATGGCTTGAAGAGCCGTTCTTCAAAGATGCCAGGCTCTTGTGGCTGCCGCTTGGATGCTCTCTTGGCGATGTCGTCAGCTTCCTTGTTGGTGCCCCGGGGCACGTGCTGCAACTCCAGGCCCAAGAGCTACTTCTCCATCTTGCGCACCTCCGCGAGGTATGCCTCCATATGCTCGTCCTTCGGCTCGTATACCTTGTTGGAGAAGTTGACGAGGAGCTGCGAGTCGCCCATAACGGTAAGGCGCTTCACCCCCAGAGCTGCCGCGGCCTTTAGGCCAGCTATGAGGCCTTCGTATTCTGCGATGTTGTTGGAGACCTTCTCGCCCTGCTGAAAGCAGAGCTGCACAGCATAGTAGAGCTTGTCCTGTGTGGGCGAGATGAGTACTGCTCCAGCCCCCGCACCCTGGTGCGCGAAGGCGCCATCGAAATACATGACCCAACCGTCTGGCGCCTCGCTTCCTGGTGAGGTGGACCGGTCTTCGCCTACTTCAAGCGTCGGGGCGTCCATCCATTCCGCCACAAAATCAGCGAGTGCAGCTCCCTTGATAACCCTGGTAGTGTTGAACTCCAACAGGAATGCCTGCAGCTCGATGTTCCACTCAGCGACCCTTCCAGCAGAGTTGGGGCTCCTGAGCACCCTCTCCAATGGGTAGGCTGAGACGACCTTGATGGGGTGGCCCTAAAAGTAGTGCCGCAGCTTGCGCGAGGCCACTAAGAGCGCGAGCAGGAGCTTCTGAGGCATGGGATATCGCGCCCTCGCGTCCCGCAACACCGTGCTGACAAAATACACCGGGTGCTCGACAAGGGCTGGCATGTTGGTGAGGCTCGTGTCTTGCGGAAGTTGGGGCATCTCCTGAGGTGGTGGGACTCCTGACGCCTGATCGCTTGCGGGAATCTCGGTGACGTCGTCCTGCCGAGCTTGGTCGTCTGCTGATGCTGCTGAGGCTCTTGCCGCGCCTTCCTGATCTGGCGTCACTTCGGCTGCAGCTTGGCGCAGCGTGCCCTTGGCTCGGTGCTCTTCCCGAACTGCCACCAGCGCCGTGCTGGCTGAGTACGGGGTGGCGGGAAGGTAGAGTACTAGGGGCTCGAGAGGTCGTGGCGCCATCATCACCAGAGGGGCTGGTTTGGTCGGTCGGCCTCCGGGGTCCACTCGAATGGGCCCTTCTTCTTCATCAACTTGAATAAGGGTAGGGCGCGCTCTCCCAGCTTGGAGATGAAGCATCCCAACACAGTCACCCGACCAACCAGCTTCTGCATTTCCTTGAGGGTCTGCGGTGGGCTCATGTCCTCAATGGCCTTGATCTTCTCTGGGTTCACCTCGATCCCTCTGTGGGACACGAGGAATCCTAGCAGCTTGCCGGAAGGGACACCGAACACGCACTTCTCCGGGTTAAGCCGCAAGTTCACCTGGCGCAGGCTCGCGAAGGTCTCCTCCAGATCATGGATCAAGGTCCTTGCCTCACGAGACTTCACCACAATGTCGTCGACGTAGGCCTCCGTGTTTCTCCCGAGCTGCCGCCCTAAGGCGATGTGCATCAGCCGCTGAAAGGTCGCGCCCGCATTGCGCAGTCCGAAGGGCATGCAGGTGTAGCAGTACACCCCACACGGGGTCAGGAAGGCTGTCTTCTCTACATCTTCTACCGCCATCTTGATCTGGTGATACCCTGAGAACGCATCCAGGAAGCACAACAGGTCACACTCGGCGGTGGATTCAATGATCTGGTCGATGCGTGGGAGCAGGAACGGATCTTGGGGGCAGGCCTTGTTGAGGTTGGTGAAGTCGACGCACATTCGCTCCTTCCTGCCTTTCTTCGGCACTACAACGGGGTTCGCCAGCCATTCGGGGTACCGAACCTCGCGAATAGCACCCGCTGCCTCCAACTTGCGGGTCTCTTGGACGATGAAGGCCTGCTTCTCCGTGGACTGCCGTCTCGCCCGCTGCTTCACGGGGCGCACATTGGGGCACACCCTCAAATGATGCTGAATCACCTCTCTCGGGACCCCCACCAGCTGGTTGGGCTCCCATGCGAATATATCTTTGTTTGCGCGCAAGAACTTCACCAACGCTTCCTCTTGGCTCGGGTCGAGGCCGGCACCTATGGCAACGGTGGCCTCTGAGGACCCGTCCTCGTTGACCGGCACCTGCTTGGTTTCCGCCTTGTCTTGGGTGAACAACTGCTTCTTCTTGGTTGGCGCGGCTCCCTTGGCCTCGGAGGTGCCTGCATCGGCGGGCCGCGCCGCCGCGACGGTCTTGAGGGCGAGCTTGAGCGCCGCCAGTGCCTCCTTGGCGTCCCCCTTGACGGTGAGAACGCCCTTGCTCCCGGGCATCTTCATGAGGTTGTAGGCCGGATGAGTCGCTTCCATGAACAGGGCCAGAGCTGGGTACCCGAGGATGGCGTTGTACGGGAGGCCAATGCGGGCGATGTCGAAGTCGACCAGCTCGGTGCGGTAGTTGTCGCGCGCGCCGAAGGTGCGGGGAGGCGGATTTGCCCTAGGGAGCGAGCAGTGCCGCCACAAACTCCTGAGAAAGGCTTGCTGAGGATGAGCCGCTCGAGCGGCACGTGAAGAAGGCTGAAGGCCTCCACGGAGAGCAAGTTGAGGCCAGCGCTGCCGTCGATGAGGGTCTTGGTGACAGCCACGTTGCAGATGGTGGGCGTGCAGAGCATCGGGAGCATGCCCGAGCCGGCGGTGGAGTCGGGGTAGTCTTCTGAGCCGAAGGTGAGGTCGGCTTCGGGTGCATCCCAGCCCGGCAGAGCCCCCGAGCGCTTGGAGGCGGCGCAAATCTGGCGGAGGAATGGCTTGACATGGCGATCTGAAGGCGGCGCTTGAGAGCCGCCTAGCAGTGTCGCGACCGCGTGGTGTGCCGGTGCCGCGTAGCGCGCGGCGAAGAGACCACACAACTCCTCCCAAGACGCCGCCGTGGATCCAGGGAGGTTGAGCAGCCAGGCGCGCGGCTCGCCGGCGAGGGCCATGGGGAGCCAGTTGGCCATGACCTTGTCGTCACCCCCGGCCTCGAGGACGGCCTACTCATATGCCACCAGGAAAGCCGACGGGTCCGCCGCGCTTTCATAGCACGGCGGCATCTCCGGCTTGGACTTGGGCAGCCATCGCACCTGCCGCAGGGCGGGGGCCAGGGCTCGGAGCCCCCTGGCGCCGTCGTCAGCGCCGGCCGTCGGAGTCAGAAGCGGGGAGCCTGCCATAGAGGCGAAGCGCGGTGGCGGCGGAGCGTAGATTGGAGGGAAGGCTACGGCGCACCCCTACCTAGCGCGCCAAATGGCGGACCATGGGTTCCGGCAAAACCCTTAAGGTTCGAACTCTGGGGTGCGCGCGAAGTTCTTTCCCTACTACCGATCCGCGTTGTAACTAGCTAAGATCTCAAGCAAGAACTCGACGAACTCACAACACAAAAGACACAAGATTTATACTGGTTCGGGCCACCGTTGTGGTGTAATACCCTACTCCAGTGTGGTGGTGGTGGATTGCCTCTTGGGCTGATGATGAACAGTACAAGGGGAAGAACAGCCTCCTGAGGTTGAGGTGTTCTTGTGCTCAGTGAACTTGTGGGTGTGAGGATGGAAGCTCCAATCCATCCCCCTACTGTGGTGGCTAGTTCTACTTATATAGGCCCTGGTCCTCTTCCCAAATATTGAGCGGGAAAGGAGCCAACAACGGCTAATTTGAAAGGGGACAACCAGTACAGCTTATCCTGACAAAAGCGGTTTTTGCCTGCAAAAGGCTCTGGTGGTGACGCTGCCTTGGGCTCCATGGTGACCTCCTTCTTGCCGTCCTGCTGGTCTTGGTCTCATTGCACCGATATAGAAACCTTTGCTTGATGCCTCGGTACTCTGCGTCTGCGCTTGCTCCCTTAGCACCAAAGGGGAAATAAGGACGCTGCGCGCGCTGGCGCCCGCCTGATCTTGGTCGTCATGGCTCACGTCATGAGAACCTTGAGAGGTTTGCCCTCCCTTGATCTCTCCGCTCCTCGCGAGCCAGCCTGGTGAGGCCGCTCCTGAGGAGGTCTTGCGTCGTCCGCCTCGCGAGGATTGGCCCCTCGCGAGGGTCTTGAGTGTCCTGTTGATGAAGATGGGCCGACAGGCCTGCTAGCACAGCCACGCCGCGGGCCATAGGCAGGTAAGTCTGGGGACCCCCGTTCCCAGAACGCCAACAGTACCCTCGTGAGGCCATCCCCAAGAAGAAGTAGCTACTCCGTGCAGGGCCTCAGGGGAGGGGCGCCTCGAGCGGTGCCACGTTAGGATCGGTGCCCGCGCCTGGGGCACCTCCCTTCCTTGCATAGGAAGGCGCGCCCGACTCCATCCTCGGGCAGGGCTCGAGGGCTCTCTTCTGGAGGGCCTCATACCTTGCCAACGTCACGAGGGAGGCCCTCGGCATCACTTGGAGGCGTTCTTTGCGGCACGTTTCCCTCAGGAAGACACCGGGCGAGGAGCTCCCAACGCTCAGGGGTTCATTGCCAAGACCACTCAGGGGTTGCAGGAAGCAAGGGCCACGCGAGGCGATCGCCGCTCACCTGGCGCGGCTCCCCATCCAGGTGAGGATGGCGGGCTGCACGTCTGCATCGACATCCCAGGGCTCAACAGGGCCGCATCTCAGGAGCTCTTCTGGCCTTCGCGCGTGGGACGTTGCGAGGGGCCGCCTCACAGCTACGTTCGCATGCCATTCGGCCTACCGAGCGTGGCGTCCGCCTTCCAGCGCAACCTGTGGAGCGTCCTGGCGGCTCAGGAGGCCAGGCATCACACAGTCCTGGTGGAGATGGAGACGGTCCTCAAGGACCCGCCTGGGCCTTCGGAGCCTCCCGAGGCTCAGGGCCCTGGTGGCTCGTGAGAAGCAACCCCTTCGCCACGCATCTTCAGTTGCCCCAACACCCCTTCTACGACGAAACCAGGTGACATTTTCCAAGTTTATTTAGCTGGGAGCGCCCTCAGGGCCGCATCATTCCCAGGCCGCGTGGCTCCGTCCTTGCGGCATGTATCTCTTTTTTATGTCTTTGGCTTACCTTGCTGGGGGCGCCCCTCGGGCTGCATCATCCCAAGCCGCTCGGGTCCGAACCAGTGGCATGTATCGTTCCTGCGTCTACTTAAGCTAGCTTGCTTTCCATGTTTAACCCATCTGTGATTATCACCTGCTTGACTATCACCCACCACGGGAGCCGCGCGCCGATCGTCTTTCTTCAGTACCCTTCGCATGAGAGGGTTAGGCACAGCGTTTGTGCTCGGGCCCGTCCCTGCAGCGTCGATAAATCCAACAGCTGAGCTCTGTCTGGCGGGCCGGCCCCGTTCACGTCACCTCCTGGGGTCGTTGGTGCTTGGCCTTCTCACACGATAACCTCAGGAGATTCGTTCGGCGCAAGTTGTCTAACCACCTCGCAGGACCACCACAGCAAACAAGAATCAAGACCAAGCGCAACCCGCCTTGAGGTAGGGCCTCGTGAGTCCCGCGCTGGCTCACGAGTGCCCAAACACACCTCGTCTAGGCTTGCCGTGCAAGCCACGTGTCAGGGCGGGGCTGTACACGCCCCGGGGGCTCTCCGCAGTAGGGAGCCCCCTCCCACGTACCAGTGGAAGCACCATGCTCCACGCTGGCCGTCGACACTACCGAGGAGCGGCTATGCCCGTGCAAGTGCGGAAGCGCTAACTCTGCGCTGGTGATAAAGAACTGAGGGTGGCCCCACAGCCGTATCAACCTCAGGGAGCCCCTGAGCTCAGTGTCCGGCCACATCGCAACACCTCCCCTCGGGAGAGTCACGCGAGGGGGCTGGGCACGGGGGCTGCTCTCGGGTCACGCCCAAGCGTATGCCACCCAGCCAGGTCCCCCAGACCTGGTCGTCGCGTGCCCCTCCCGAGTCGAGCCTCGGCGAGGACAAAGGTATGAAGGTCGTTTGAGCGTCAAGGGGACTCCTGAGCATCGCGACTCAGGAGCCTAACTGGCCACGTAGCCCCTCACTCCTTGGTCTCGTCCTGGTGATCCGGACAACCCAACGGCGGCTAAGGTATGCGCGGGGTCAGGCCCTACCGACATAGAACACTAGACCTGCTCCTGCATCTCCTTTCCGTAAAGGTGTTTACACGTCAAGGGGGACTCCTGAGCATCGCGACTCAGGAGCCTAAATGACCACGTAGCCCCTCACTTCTTGGTCTCGTCCTGGTGATCCGGACGACCCAACGGCGGCTGAGGTTTGCGCGGGGTCGGGCTCTGCCAACGTAGAACGTAAAGCAAATAGGAAGGAAATCGCAAAATCTCAAAGCAAATATTACAGGACATATTGTTCTCAATACCAAACGCAAGTTTAAATGCCTCCACGAGGCATGGTGCATGTTGCAGGAGTTAAACAAGAAAGGGGACGCAAGCAAGTCATCCCTGGACACCGCCGGTGCCCGCAACAGGTGCTCCTTCCTTGGTGGCGTCACCTTCACCTGTGCCACCGGCCGGGGCTGCAGCATCAGTAGCACCGCTGGTCGAAGACACGGTAGCGAAGGCGCGAACTTCTTCAGCAGGGCCTCCACCTGACCCTTCATGGCTGCGTTAGCGGCTGCGAAGTGCTTGTCGTCCATGGGCTCCAGCAGCTCGTCGAGGCGGGCGGCACGATCGCGAAGATGGAGGTGGCTGAAGACGTGCGTCAGTGCAGCTGAGGAAAGGACACGAGCTTCTTCCTCTGCCATGGGGCCGATACCGCTCACGACTTCCTCAAGCGCCTCGACCAAGTAGAGAAGCAGCTAGGCGGGGCCTTCCTCGTTGGTGGTCAGCGGCTTCTCCAAGCCCTTCTCGTAGAGTGCCTTCAGCGCCATGCGAGACCTCTCCTCGAGGAGCGCGAAGGCCGCGCGGTCCTCGGCCAGGACTTTCGCCTTGGCATCAAGCTCGGCCTTCTCCGCCCCTACCATCTGCTACAGCTTCTCCAGCCGGCTGCGTTCCATGGCCTGCACCTTCGCCAACTCCTCCAGCTCGGCGTCGTGACCCTTGACGGCGTCCTCCCGGTCCTTCATCTCCCCCTCCTCCACCTTCCGGCCACGAGATTCTTCCGCACGCTCGTTGCGCAGGGTCTTCAGCTCGGCCTCCAGCACCCGGCAGCGATCCCAGGCGGCCTCGACATCCTTCAGGACCTCCTCACGAGCAGCCACGGCTTGGGCGGCGGCCTGCTTCTCCTTCTTGGAGGTCGCCGCGGCCTGGCTCAACGCCGCCCGAACAGACGCGTCAGAATGAAGCCAGCCAGAGACCAGCTCCAGGCGCCCGGCTGCCAGGTGAGGGTCGGCGCCCTGAAGATCTTCTCGCAGCCGGGACATCTCAAGAAGAGCGCGCTCCAAGACGTCAGGGGAGGCGGAAGGATCTGGAATTAGTGGTATAGCAGGAGGAGGAGGAGCCGACGTCGTCACCATAGCCTGGGAGACTGGGGGCTCCTGAGCTTTGGGGACCTCAGCAGCCGCGCCAGACATCAGCGCCTCCGAAGCCAGTGGGGCCACGGGGGCAGACTCCTCACGAGGATGCCCCTCCGGGCCTCGCGAGGACGACCAGGCCCGGGAGGTGCGAGCGCCATCGCTCCCCTTCTCCACGGAGGGAGGTGCGGCTGCCGCAGGAGGTTTGGTCCCGGGCAGTGTCGCCGCATCCTCCTTCCTCTTCTTCGCCGCAGGCGGCGGCCTAGCCAATCAACGGTGAACGTCAAGAATCAACAACATAAGAAAGGACAAGACGGAGCACGAGCACTTACTGATCCACTGCGGTGTAGTCCACCCTCCTCTTGCTAAGCTTCAAGCCTGAGAGCCTCGCAGCCTGAGGCGTGGGCGCGCGGGCTCTAGGAGTAGAAGAAGGGCCAGCAGATGGGCTGGAGGCAGCCCCAGGCGATGTTGGAGCTGAAGCAGCGCCCCGGGAGATCAGCGCCGACCTGCCCTTTGTCGGAACCTCGGCCGGTTCCTCCCTCTCCGGAAGGGCGTCAGCTTCGTCGTCGTCGTCTGGCAGGGTGTGGAGGATGCCAGCCTTGTGCAAAGGGGAGGTCTCCCCCGTCCCCTCGGGGGTCGCCTCCGAGTCGCGCTCCTCGTCCTCCTCCTCTTCCCCCTCCCTGCGGGAATCACCAGAAGACACGTCCACCGACATCGTCACCACCGGGACCCCAGTAGGCGCCTGCGGCACCAGCCCGCATCCATCAAAGGTGGGCATGGCGGCTGAGGGAGTCCTGGACTAAGGGGTCCTCGGGCGTCCGAACTGTTATCTATTGGGCCGGACTGATGGGCTATGAAGACATGAAGGCCGAAGACTATACCCGTGTCTGGATTGGACTCTACTTGGCGTGGAAGGCAGGCTAGGCGACCAATTATGGAGATTTCCTCCTATGTAACTGACTCCATGTAACCCTAGATCTCTCCGGTGTCTATATAAACCGGAGGGCATAGTCCGGATAGGACATATTCATGACCATATACTCATAGGCTAGCCTTCTAGGGTTTAGCCATGACGATCTTGTGGTAGATCAACTCTTGTAACACTCATATTCATCAAGATCAATCAAGCAGGAAGTAGGGTATTACCTCCATAGAGAGGGCCCGAACCTGGGTAAACATTGTGTCCCCCGTCTCCTGTTACCATCGATCCTAGATGCACAGTTCGAGACCCCCAACCCGAGATCCGCCGGTTTTGACACCGACATTGGTGCTTTCACTGAGAGTTCCACTATGCCGCCGACGAAAGGTTCGATGGCTCCTTTGATCGTCAGTTATGACGTGGTCCAGGGAGAAACCTTCCTCCCCGGATAGATCTTCGTATTCGGCGGGTTCGTACTGCGGGCCAACTCGCTCGGCCATCTGGAGCAAATCGATAGCTACGCCCGTGGCCATCAGGTCAGATTCGGAAGTTTGAACTACGTCGCGGACATCCGTGGGGACTTGATATTCGACGGATTTGAGACCGCGGCAACCGCTCTCCTTCACCCCGTTGAACATGGCTTAAACCTGTCCTCGGGCCGCATCCAGGAGACGGCTCCTGCAACAACTCTGGCCTTAGGTCCGGAGCCGATCAAGACGTTCGAAGGTGGGAGACTCGACCCCATCACGGGGGCCACCGAGTCCATGGCGTTGGATCCGCATGCAGATCCCTCTTCATACGATACCTGCACCAACGGAACCCCGGACTCGTCTCCGATATCGAGTTCCGAACCCTGTGAGCCCGCGGATACCGAACTCGATCGGTTATCGATCTTCAAGTTCAGTGCCGCGGGTATTTTCCAACACTCGCCCATGGGCGACCAACTAAACTCACTAAAAAACCTATCCCTGGCAGACGGCTCATCGCCGAACTATGTTCGGTTCGACCTTAAGGCGGATGATGGAGAATTTTGCTCCCCACCCGCCACCCACTTCATAGCCACCGTCGAAGACCCAACCAACATGCCTGGCCTCTGCTCCGAAGACATCGACGGTCTGGACGACGATGAGGGGCAGGGCCAGAGCTTACTATCCGCTAGACGCGGGACGACCATTTCCTGGTATGACGTGTGCATGGTAGACACACCCAATGACGATCTCGACCATGACAAGGAGGATCCGGTCGAGGATAAGCCTGCTGGTACACATTCCGAACACCTGCGCCCCCCCCCCCGCGCCACTCTCAGTCACACCACTCAAGAGAAAACAATACTAGCACTGGAGGTGATAATACGCCGGACAACGAAAACCCTGTTGAGGCAGGATCCGAACAGGAGGACCAGGAAAGCGGGCAAGATAGCCCCGATGAACAGGTCATGTATGGAGACTCGGAGGATAGTAATTATCTTCCCCTCTCCGAGGAGGAGGAGAGCCTCGACAATGAAGAATTCATCGTACCGGAGGAATCTCTCGAGCAGGAGCGCTTTAAACGCCGGCTAATAGCCACAGCAAGTAATCTAAGAATAAAACAGCTGCAAAGCAAGCCAGGATCTGCTCAATGATAAATGGACCGAGGTCCTAGCCGCCATAGAATACGGCCCTAGTGGCCTGGACAAAAGCCACCCCAAGAACAGGTGGCTCCCTCCACATGATGGCAAGGCGTTGGAGCCCATTCCACCATTGAACAATGTGGCAGATCGACCATAGTTCGGGCCGGATAAAGCAGCAGCCCAAGAAGAACAACATACTAACCAATACGGCTATAAGAACAACACGGTTAGGGAAAACAATCGCGACATCCGCCACAGCTTAGTGGGCAGAGCAGGACAGACAAGATCGATGTACAGATCGAGGGGATATGCCCCGACCGGTGATGATGGTCAATCAGCCGGACTTAACCGAGCCAACCACGCCCTAAGCCGCCAACGGCATCCAACGGAGGTGCTTCACAGTGTGGCCCAACATAGAGGAGCCGCACACCCTCTTTGCTTCACCAACGAGGTAACGGAGCACGAATTTCCAGACGGGTTTAAACCCATCAACATCGCATCATACGACGGAACAACAGATCCCGCTGTATGGGTTGAGGATTACCTCCTTCATATCCACCTGGCTCGCGGAGACGACCTTCATGCCATTAAATACCCGCCTCTCAAGCTTAAGGGGCCAGCGCGGTACTGGTTAAACAGTTTGCCAAAAAGTTCTATTGGCAGCTGGGAAGATTTGGAAGACGCCTTTCATGACAACTTTCAAGGAACATATGTCCGGCCATCAGATGCCGATGACTTAAGTCACATTGTCCAACAGCCCGGCGAGTCAGCCAGGGAACTCTGGACTAGGTTCTTAGTCAAAAAGAACCAAATTGTCGACTGTCCGGACGTGGAAGCCCTTGCGGCCTTCAAATATAGCGTCCGGGACGAATGGCTAGCACGTCACCTCGGCCAGGAAGGACCTAAATCCATGACAGCCCTCACCGCTCTAATGACTCGCTTTTGTGCGGGAGAAGACAACTGGCTCGCTCGTAAAAGCAACAACGCCAGCGACCCAGGCACTTCCGAAATCTGAGACGGCAACGGCAAGCCATGACTAAACGAACACAACAGTCACAACAATAGTGAAAGATTACGCGATACAGTGGTCAATGCCGGATTTCACAATCCGAAAACCGGTCAACGGAAGAAGCCATTTAAGGCAAACCAGGATGGACCATCCACCCTCGACAGGATATTGGACAGACCTTGTCAAATTCACGGCCACCCTGATAAGCCAGCTAATCACACAAACAGAAACTGTTGGGTCTTTAAGCAGGTAGGCAAGCTTAACGCCGAACACAATGGGAGGAGGCCACGAGGCGATAAACACGACGGAGGGGCTCGCCAGCCGAACACCAGGGGCCAGAAACAGTTCCCCTCCGAAGTTCGACCACTCCCGGAATGGAAGTAGCAGTTCGGCTTCCGCGACCCACCCGCTATACCGGCAAGATTCACACCACGCATGCATCACTATGCGCTAAAGATACCATGGACACCGGCGGAACCACAATACGGGCAACCCTGCAAACATTCCCGTAACGTTTTTATCTGTTTTCCATATTTTTCTTTATTATCTCTTAAAAACAGGTGACCATCAGGACAGCATCTAGTCGGACTCTATCGGAGTTCGGACCTGTACACTCACCTAAGGGGCTACTTTCGTTAAGAACTCCCCTCCGAGAGGACGGGCGGCGCAGACGTGCGACAGGAGGTCCAAAATAGCTTTTTGTAGACCGCACTCGTTATTTTGAGCCTGTACTATGCCCTTTTCCTCCGTTCCCGACCCCGAGCATGTCAAATAGCCGGGTTGTGGTTCTCCTTTTTATATATATATGAATTTATCATTGGCATATTGCTCCCCTCCCAGTAAACTTTCTCTGAGCTAATATTAAATACTCTTCATACAATGAGTACGGCCGCATTGGCTGTGTTACAAGACGCACCTCGGCATAACCTGCCAAGGGCTCGGTATGGGAACAAATGAGTCGCCAATAAAAGTCCGAACAGCTCTATAGCGCACTTCGGCATCGCAAGTTTGGCCTTATATGCATCAGCTCCGAATCATTGTCTTTGGTGAATAGTTGGGTTGCCCGGCTCCTGTGCTTGCTATCCTACGTTCCGCTCTATCGGCTAGGGTAGTAAAGGGAGAACTACTGCGATTGTGCCCTGGCTTTGACCGGATGAGCGCCTCAGTAGAGAAAGCCGAAAACTGACTGTCATGATGCGGCGAGAGCTGGTCAACCACTTGACGACTTATTCGAATCCTTAGCGATTCTCCGTGTTACACGAAGGATTTTTTCAGATCAAATCATGTAAGGCACAATATTAGGATACGCCGCATACATACCAGGGGCTATGTCGTAGCCCCACAACTCCTATGGCTAAGTGAAAGTGTTAACGCCCTATAGTCCGATTGCCTGGTTCACCGCATTATCACCTCCTTTATGGACCAAGACGTTGGATAAAGAGTGATTCAATGCTTCTCCGAACACCCCCGTATTTCCTACGAGGGGGCTGAAGCCGACAACTGGAAAACTTTCAATTTATATTAAAACGGCCGCACAGGAGGAATATAAGCTCTCGAGCAAAACATAAAAATAGATTAACTATAAAGTTTTCTGTTACAACCCTTGTACAGATCACTCGAATATTATGTTTTTCGAGCACTGACCCCCTATCAAGCGGGCGGCCCCAGAACGTCTTCAAAATAACGCTCCGGTTCCGGACGGTCCTTGCCTTTGGGTGGACTCTTCATCGCAACGTCGGTGGCCTTCACCTTCCCCCAAAATGTCTTGACATGGGCGAAGGCCATCCGTGCACCTTCAATGCATGCCGACCGCTTCACAGCGTCGATACGCGGCACCGCGACAGCAAGCCGCTGCACCAGGCCGAAGTAACTACTCGGAACAGGTTCAGTCGGTCACAACCGGACTATGACGTCCTTCATGGCCGCGCCGGATATCCTAAGCAGCTCGGCCCACTGGGACATCTGTTCATTAAGCAACAGAGGGTGCTTCGACGCGCCAAATTGTGACCAAAAAAGCTTCTCCGTTGCATACCCCTCTTGCGCCTGATAAAACTGCGCCGCATCGGAAGAACTCTTCGACAAATCTAAAAAATTGTCGGAGAACTCCATACTTGGTTAAGCTGAGCATAGTTCGGATCGCCGAACCTAGCCTGTAGCAAAAAGGGCTTGCCAGCCACAATCTCCCCAGCTTGCCGGATCTCCTCACGGGCTGCTCTGGATTCAGACCGCGCTTCTCTCGCCTCTCGTAAGGCCTTGTCAAGTTCAACCGTTTTGGCTTCATTTTCCTTCTCAAGAAGTTTATAGCGGCTAGCCACATTTTCTAACTCGCGCGCCATGGTGGATATCGTCTCCTTGTCTTGACGTCGTGCGGCTTGTTCGGCCTTCAATTCAGCCGATGCCTTTCGGCAGCCACATTACTAAACCGGGCCTGCTCCTTGGCCTGGGCTAGCTCCGCCCGAAGGGCTTCCACGGCGGCAGCACCATCTGCATTCATGCACATTTCATACCAAACTCTTTTCAGAGTCAGGCTTAAAGTACAAGCACATTGGTGTAAGAAATACTCAAAATATATACCTTGCGAGTCGTCAAGACGCCTGTTGATCAAAGCAATGTCATCCTCCGCAATATCCAGCTTCCGCTGCAGTTCGGTCACCTCTGAATTTTGGGCAGTGGTGGGAGGGGAGACAGCCTGCATTCCAAATTAAACCTGGGTTAGCACCTGAAAATATCTTTTCGATCCTCCGATCGCCTTCCAGGCGATCTGAGTCTCAGGGGCTACTGCATACACAACAGGTGCATTCTGTCAATATTATTCAATTGGCAACATTACATCACAAACCTCAAAACCCCTCAGAAGGCTCGTAAAGGCCTCGTTCAACCCGCTCTTCGCGGATAAAACCTTTTCGACCACCGTAACCATTAAGGCACGGTGCTCCTCTGAAACGGATGCTCACCGCAGCATGTCCGTCAGCGTCTCTTGCACTCCTGGGTCTTCGGACACCGCTGCCGGAGCATGACATTCCTTTGAAGGAATTCGCTTACCCGCCTCCAGCATTATCTCCGGCTGTAAACCAGACAGTTCGGGGTCGTCATTCTTGATCCCCGAACCCTGAGTGACAGAGACACCACCTTCGGGTACCTCCTTCCTCGTTTCCTGCGCTACCTGCTGGTTGGGCGGAGCCCTTTGGAACGACACCTCGAGATTATCCGCCCTGTTGGGCGAAGAGGCTGGAGAAGGCGTGTCACTCTGCATCATCTCCGGAAGAAGGTCTCGCGAGGAGGAGGACGATTGAGAAACACCAGGTGTTAACCTGCGAGGATGCATGCATGTCGGAGGATTATTTCAGTAATAAGGGAAAGAATGAGGTATGGTTAAAGTGCCCTGCTTCACTTACGGTCTGGCCGGAGGTTCGTCCTCATCATCAAGCTCTACGACAGCATTGCTTGCCCGGCCCAAGCTACCCGGCGATGGCATTTTCCCTTTCTTGGAAGGTTTCCCTCTTGACCTCCAGAAGCAGCCCCCTTCTTGCCATGAAGTGCTCCCTCCACACCTTTGCCCCTGGGAAAAGGGTTTCGGTTTCCCCAAACACAGAGCCTAAATCGCCCTCAGGATGGGCATCGCCTCTGGGCTCCCTGCTCTCGCCCCCCTCCGCAGACACCAAGTACGGTGTCGGAGTCAACATCCGCGTCAGTAGGGCAGACCCAGGGTCTTCGGGAAGGGGCACCGGACACCAGATCAACACCGCTTTCTTTATCCAGTCCTGTATAAGGGCGAGTTGCTCAGTGTCTTGTCAAGAGATGCTTGGATGAAAGGTGTACGACGATTGAATACTTACCAGAGTGTCCGGATGATTGCAGTGGAGGCCGACGTCTTCGGTGGGGTCCGGCCATTGCTCTTGGTCCCCGAAATATAATTTCCACATTCCTTCGTGCGTAGCGCCGAAGAAGTGCTGAAGAGTCCGCCGCCCTTCTGGATTGAACTCCCACATACGGAGAGGCCGCCGTTGACACGGCAGGATCCGGCAGACCAGCATTACTTGAACGACGTTCACAAGATCGATGCCCTTCTCGGTAAGGCTTCGGATGCGGCCTTGCAGAGTCTGCACCTCATTAAAGGATCCCCAGTCCGATCCCTTGTTGATCCATGAAGCAAGTTGAGTTGGAGGGCCGGGTCGGAACGCAGGCATAGCCACCCACTTGGAGCCTCGTGGCTCGTTGACATAAAACCACCCCTGCTGCCATAATTCGGAGGACTCGGCGAAGGATCCTTCAAACCAAACCGCACTGGCGAGCTTGCTTATTACAACCCGCCTGCTCCTCCTCCATCACCCGCGGTCTCACATCGAAAGTCTTGAGGCACATACCAAAGTGTGGAGGAGTCCGGAGGAAGGCCTCACACGTGACGATGAATGCTGAGATGAGAAGAAAAGAGTCCGGGGCCAAATCGTGAAAATCTAGCCCATAGTAGAACATGAGCCCCCGGATGAAGGGGTTAAGCGCGAACCCTAACCCATGGAGGAAGTGAGACACAAATACTACCCTCTCGCCGGACTTGGGGGTGGGAATAATCTGCCCCTCGGCAGGAAGCTGATGAAGGATTTCTGGGGTCAGGTACCTCGCTACGCGGAGCTTCGCAATATCCTCCTCCGTGACAGAAGAGGCCACCCACCGGCCTGAACGGCTGGACCCGGACATGATTGGAGCCAGTGGTGATTGGAACTCGAGGAGGCTAGGGTTGAGGAAGAAGCAAGCGCAGAAGAGAAAGAAAATTCTGGGTCCCTATATAAAGGCCCTGTATATCGAACGTCCCCTCGTGGGTCTTGAAACTTACCTATCCTCAACGAGTTGTGCCCAGGGGACGGTTGGGTTACCCATACCTACATTATTGAAAATCCCGTGAATAAGGGGACACGATCTCTGCTTTGACAAGACGTGCCAATAAAACCGCTTCCCGAGACGTGGGGCGACTAGCTAGCCAACGGTTGGAAATACTAACCGGGCAGGCGTGATACAATGTCATAAACAGTTGTCAACAGATTGGACTCATGGAGTATTGTATTTTCTGCAATTATATACACAGGTCCGGATACGATCGACACATCCGAGGGCTATCTTGGAGTTCGGAAGAAGGGAACCCGCCTTGCAATGCCGAAGACAATCTGTGCGCCGGACTCCTCGTCATTGAAGCCAGGTTCAGGGGCTACTGAGGGAGTCCTGGACTAAGGGGTCCTCGGGCGTCCGGCCTGTTATCTGTTGGGCCGGACTGATGGGCTATGAAGACATGAAGGCCGAAGACTATACCCGTGTCCGGATTGGACTCTACTTGGCGTGGAAGGCAGGCTAGGCAACCAATTATGAAGATTTCCTCCTATGTAACCGACTCCATGTAACCCCAGATCTCTCCAGTGTCTATATAAACCGGAGGGCATAGTCCGGATAGGACAGATTCGTGACCATATACTCATAGGCTAGACTTCTAGGGTTTAGCCATTACGATCTCGTGGTAGATCAACTCTTGTAACACTCATATTCATCAAGATCAATCAAGCAGGAAGTAGGGTATTACCTCCATAGAGAGGGCCCGAACCTGGGTAAACATTGTGTCCCCCGTCTCCGGATACCATCGATCCTAGACGCACAGTTCGGGACCCCCTACCCGAGATCCGCCAATTTTGACACCGACAGCGGCCGCAACCTGCGCTCCATCCTCGCGAAGGAACAGAGGAACGAAGGGACTCGGCGGGTACTCCTGATCGTCCCCGACCAAGAGGTGGAGAGCCACAGCCAGCTCTTCGTCAGATAAGGCCGCCGGACTCAAGCGGAGCTTATCTTCCGCACCCTCAAGCATCCACAAGGGGCGCGAGCGCGCCTAGAGAGGGGCCACGCGCGGCATCATGAACTCCCTCAGAAGCATGGCCGACGTCAGCTTCGCAGCCTTCGTGTTGCCCGGCTTCAGGTCGGCATTCACCTTCTCCAGCACCAGCTTCGCCCGGTCATCAATAAGCTTCGCGCAAGACCACCCTTCGTCGGATTGGGGCATCTCCGTCGGCAGCCTCAGGCGCGGATGGACGCACTTGGCATCCATCATGACCCACTTGCTCCTGAAGCCGTCGGCCTTCTTCCCGGCCTTCGAGATCGTGTTGGCTTTGTCAGCCGCGATGAAGTTGGCGCACCCAGAAGTGTGACCGTCGTTGATTCAGAGGAAGAAGAAGTGGCGCAGCAGGGCCACGGACGGCATCACCCCGACATACGCCTCGCAGTAGAGGCGAAGATCGACAAGAGAAGAATGGAGTTGGGATGGAGATGAAGGGCCTGCAACCTGTAATGGCGGAGGATAGCGTAGAAAAGTCGGAGAAGGGGGAACCAGGCCTGCGATGACGCTGCTCATGAAGAAGGGGTAGAAGGTGCTCCCGTGAGCCTCCGGCTCGGCGGAACCGGCCCGGAGCTCGGTCTTCCCCTTCTCGTTGCTTTCCCCCGCCGTCAGCAGGCGCGTGGCAGCGAGATTCTTCTCCAAAACGTTGGGCGCGTCGAGAACCGGCTCGTACCAAGCAGGCGGTGCAGCAACCTTGACCTTGCGGGGCGCCATTTGTTGCTGAAAGGAAGGGGATTGAGGCAGATCTGGAGGTCTCGGAGGCAAGGAGCGAGAAAGGGGATCTGGAGCGAGACGAAGGAAAGCAATGAAGGTGAGCATTACCCACGACAGTCTTTTGTAATTCACGCAGTTGCTGAGGCAGCATGGGAAAGTGGAGACGCCCACATCCAATCAATCGCCACATGTCGACCAAGGTCGCAGGCTATTGGGGCCCGCGGCGCTCCACACTTGCCCTTTGGCTTCGCCTCGAAGCCAAGTCCGAGCGCGCCTTGGGCCCGGGGGCTACTATTGGCATCCTGGGAACGGGGGCCCCCAGACTTGCCTGCCTGCGGCCCACAGCGTGGCTCCACCAGCGGCCCAGTGCGGCCCGTCTTCATCAGCAAACACTCAAGACCCTCGTGAGGGGCCAAGCCACGCGAGGCGGACGACGCAAGACCTCCTAAGGGACGGCCTCACTAGGCTAGCTCGCGAGGGGCGGAGAGATCAAGGCAAGGTGAACCTCGCGAGGTTCCCATGACGCAAGCCATGACAACCAAGACCAGGCGGGCGCCAGCGTGCACAGTGTCCTCGTTTCCTCTTTGGTGCTAAGGAGGCAAGCGCAGGCAAGGAGTACCGAGGCATTAGGCAAAGGTTTCCATATCGGTGCAACAAGACCAAGACTAGCAGGACGGCAGGACGGAGGTCACCGTGGAGCCCAAGACGGCGTCACCACCAGAGCCTTTGGCAAGCGAAGACCACCTTTAGTCAGGATAGCTTGTACTAGCTGGCCCCCTTCAAATTGGCCGTTGTGGCATCCCTTCCCGCTCAATATTTGGGAAGAGGACCAAGGCCTCTATAAATAGGACTAGCCACCACATTAGGAGGCAACTCATCTGATCTCGGACTGGATCCACTCCACCCTCACACTCACGAAGCACAAGAACACCCCTCATCAGGAGGCTGTTCTTCCCTTGTACTGTTCATCCTCAGCCCCCAAGAGGCAATCCACCACAACCACACTGGAGTAGGGTATTACACCACATCAGTGGCCCGAACTAGTATAAACCTTGTGTCCCTCATGTTGCGGGTTCGTCGAGCTAGGCTTTGAGATCGCGGTGGGGCTGAGTCCATGATTAGGTAGGGGGAGATCTTCGCGCGCACCCCAGTGTTCGAACCTCAAGGGTTTTGCCGGAACCCGAAATCCGACATACATACTGATGTATGCGGTCCAATAAGTGTTGAGGCTCGCGGCGGGTATCGTTATTTTCTGACCTTCACTGATGATTTGAGCAGATATGGGTATATCTACTTAACGAAACACAAGTCTGAAAAATTTGAAAAGTTTAAAGAATTTCAGAGTGAAGTGGAGAATCATCGTAACAAGAAAATAAAGTTTCTACGATCTGATCGCGGAGGCGAATATTTCAGTTACGAGTTTGGCCTTCATTTAAAACAATGTGGAATAGTTTCACAACTCACGCCACCGGGAACACCACAGCGTAATGGTGTGTCCGAACGTCATAACCGTACTTTATTAGATATGGTGCGATCTATGATGTCTCTTACCGATTTACCACTATCATTTTGGGGTTATGCATTAGAGCCTGCTGCATTCACTTTAAATAGGGCACCGTCTAAATCCGTTGAGACAGCACCTAATGAACTGTGGTTTGGCAAGAAACCTAAGCTGTCAATTCTTAAAGTTTGGGGTTGCGATGCTTATGTGAAAAAGCTTCAACCTGATAAGCTCGAACCCAAATCGGAGAAGTACGTCTTCATAGGATACCCAAAAGAAACTATTGGGTACACCTTCTATCTCAGATCCGAAGGCAAGACCTTTGTTGCTAAGAATGGATCCTTTCAAGAGAAGGAGTTTCTCTCGAAAGAAGTGAGTGGGAGGAAAATAGAACTTGATGAGGTAATTCTACCTTCTCTCGAATTGCAGAGTAGCTCATCATAGAAAACTATTCCAGTGATGACTACACCAACTAGTGAGGAAGCTAATGATAATGATCATGAAACTTCGGATCAAGTTACTACCAAACCTCGTAGGTCAACCAGAGCATGTTCCACACCAGAGTGGTACGGTAATCCTGTTCTAGAAGTCATGTTACTAGACCATGACAAACCTAAGAACTATGAGGAAGCGATGATGAGCCCAGATTCCGCAAAATGGCTTGAGGCCCTGAAATCTGAGATGGGATCCATGTATGAGAACAAAGTATGGACTCTGGTTGACTTGCCCGATGATCGGCAAGCCATAGAAAATAAATGGATCTTCAAGAAGAAGATTGACGCTGATGTTACTGTCTACAAAGATGGACTTGTCGCGAAAGGTCTTCGACAAGTTCAAGGAGTTGACTACGATGTGACCTTCTCACCCGTAGTGATGCTTAAGTCTATCCGAATCATGTTAGCAATTTGCCGCATTTTATGATTATGAAATCTGGCAAATGGACGTCAAAATTGCATTCCTTAATGGATTTCTTAAAGAAGAGTTGTATATGATGCAACCAGAAGGTTTTGTCGATCCTAAAGGTGCTAACAAAGTGTGCAAGCTCCAGTGATCCATTTATGGACTGGTGCAAGCATCTCGGAGTTGGAAAAATACGCTTTGATGTGGTGATCAAAGCATATGGTTTTATACAGACTTTTGGAGAAGCCTGTATTTACAAGAAAGTGAGTGGGAGCTCTGTAGCATTTTCTAATATTATATGTGGGTGACATATTGTTGATTGGAAATGATATAGAATTTTTGGATAGCATAAAAGGATACTTGAATAAAAGTTTTTCAATGAAAGACCTCGGTGAAGCTGCTTATATATTGGGCATCAAGATCTATAGTGATAGATCAAGATGCTTAATTGGACTTTCACAAAGCACATACCTTGATAAAGTTTTGAAGAAGTTCAAAATGGATCAGTCAAATAAAGGGTTCTTTCCTGTGTTACAAGGTGTGAAGTTGAGTCAGACTCAAATGCCCGACCACTTCAGAAGATAGAGAGAAAATGAAAGTCATTCCCTATGCCTCAGCCATAGGTTCTATCATGTATGCTATGTTGTGTACCAGACCTGATGTGTGCCTTTCTATAAGTCTAGCAGGGAGGTACCAAAGTAATCCAGGAGTGGATCACTAGACAGCGGTCAGGAACATCCTGAAGTACCTGAAAAGGACTAAGGATATGTTTCTCTTTTATGGAGGTGACAAAGTGTGACACCTGGGTAATCAAGCTACAGTAACCCTCTGGTATGATGCCACGTCACCACGATTACTGTTGCTAATCTCATGTTAGTTCAGAACCGATCCAAATTCAAATTTGAATTAAAGTCAAACAATAAAAGTTTTCAATTCTCAAAACTAAAATGTTCTTATTGTGACAATTAAATCATCGATAGTATTGGTGGAGAAACAACATTTTTATAAAATAATTAATTACTCTAAAGTGATTAGAACTGCAGCAAAACAATTAAGTGAATACCTTTTTCGATTAATAAAATTCTAAACTAATTTATTTTGGGGTAAAACATTTATGGCAGTGGGTGGTTCTCAAACATCAATTTAGGAGTTGTTATCATTTTTTTCTAAGCTAAAAACAATGTGTATCTAAAATAAAACAGAACAGAAAAATAAAAATAAAAAGAAGAAAAGGAAACAAAAAAAAGAAAGTAAGGAAAAGACCCCCTTGGCCCAAAAGACCGAAGCAGCCCAACTGGACAGACCGGCCCAACCCCTCCCCGGGTCGTCTCCCTCTCCCCTGTACGACCGACCGGGAGGGGGACTCCTGCTCGTCCCCGCCGGACCCGATGCCGCGCCCCATACGCCACCGACGGGAGGATAAGGCCGCCCCCTGGCGCCTCGGTTCCCCCTCGGCCTCGTCAGCACCCGGGATCTTTTCCCTTCTCCCCTCGCTCGTTCCCCCTCCCTCACGCGCTCGCTCCTCCCGAGCGCCACCGTCGCCGTGCTACATCGCCACCGCGGCCACCGTCACAGTCTTGCCTCGCAGACAGGCCCTTCTGCTCCGTCATCGACCGTTGCTCCTTCTCCAACCACGAGCTCGATCTTGGCGCCACCTCACCGACCGGATCGACACCGTCTTCTCTGTTCGGTCGCCGCGTCTTCTCCGACGAACGTCACCGTCGCCGTCAACTCCGGCCTTCCCCTGCGCTCCTAACCTGTCGAGGGCTTTTCTTAGCCGCTCGGTGAGCACCTCCCTCTCCTTCCCCTACTCCCCTGTCGTTTCCCATGCCCGTAGGCCATTGTTGCCGCCGTGGCTGAACTCGTCCCCGCTGCCGAGCCTCTCCGTCTCGGCCACCACCGGCCGAGCTCGCTTTCGAGCACGGCTTCGTGCCCGCAGCGCTGCCCGGAGGCCTCCCAGCCATTCGCGCCTCCTCCTATGCCTCCTAGCGCGATCCCCGTCCACGCCCGAAGCCGCCATCGTCGCCTTTGCTCATCGCTGACGCCTCTGCCGGCCACCTCCGCCCGTTCCGATGCTGCAGATCAACGCGCGGAGGAGTACCCTTTCGAACGCAATGAAAATCGCGCAAAATGATGCCCTACCGCGGTTTTCCGCTGCTTGCCGTGGTTCGGCCGCCGCGTTTGAGGTCGCCGGAGCCAACTCCGGCGACGCCGATGATGTGGCTGGCACTGGGGCCCACCCTGGGTCGCTGCAGGTGGGTCCCGTGGGCCCTATTGAACATGTTGACTTGGTCAACATGCTGACTGGGCCACCCAGTGCGACTAACAGACGGGCCCCGCCCTTTAATTAACTAAACCATGTTTTTTTAAATAATTAAATTAACTTGTTAGACTAATTAGTCACTGACATGTGGGGCCCAACTGCTAATTAACCCTGTTCAATTAAAATAACCCAATGTTAGCCCTCTGTCTATGACAGGTGGGACCCACTGGTCAGTTTGACCAGTCAGCGGGTCTGTTGACCTGCTGATGTCATGCTGACACTCTGCTGGCGTCATAATTCATTTTCTGTTAAAATAAATAAATTCAAAAATGGTTTAATCTTTGAAAATTCATAGAAAGTAAACCGTAGCTCGGATGGAAAAACTTTATACATGAAAGTTGCTCAGAAAAATCCAACGAATCCGGATACGCAGCCCGTTCGTCCGCCACACATCCTTAGCATAGCCAACTCGCAACTTTCCCCCTCCGGTTCATCTGCCCAAAAACGCGAAACACCGGGGATACTTTCTCGGATGTTTCCCCCCTTCGCCGGCATTACCTATCCCCGCGTTAGAACACGTCTAGCTCTGCCTGTTGTCCTGTTATGCACTTGCTGGCTATGTATTTACTGTTTCTCCCCCCTCTTCTCTTCGGTAGACCCCGTGACGGTGCTGATGCCCCTGTGGTTGACTACGTCACCGACGACCCCTCCTTGTCTGAGCAACCAGGCAAGCCCCCCCCCCCCTTGATCACCAGATATCGCCTATTCTTCTCTATACAGCTTGCATTAGAGTAGTGTAGCATGTTACTGCTTTTGGTTAATCCTATTCTGCTGCATAGCCTGTCATTGTTGCTACAGTTGTTACCCTTACCTGCTATCCTACTGCTCAGTATAGGATGCTAGTGTTCCATCAGTGGCCCTACACTCTTGTCCGTCTGCCATGCTATACTATTGGGCCGTGATCACTTCGGGAGGTGATCACGGGTATATACTATATACTTTATATACATGACACATCTGGTGACTAAAGTCGGGTCGGCTCGTTGAGTACCCGCAAGTGATTCTGATGAGGGGGCTGAAAGGACAGGTGGCTCCATCCCGGTAGAGGTGGGCCTGGGTTCCTGACGGCCCCCGACTGTTACTTTGTGGCGGAGCGACAGGGCAGGTTGAGACCACCTAGGAGAGAGGTGGGCCTGGCCCTGGTCGGCGTTCGCGGATACTTAACACGCTTAACGAGATCTTGGTATTTGATCCGAGTCTGGCCATTTGGTCTATACGCACTAACCAACTACGCGGGAACAGTTATGGGCACTCGACATCGTGGTATCAGCCGAAGCCTTCGTGACGTCAGCGACTGAGTGGGGCGCGCCGGATTGGACTAGAACGCCTGCTAGGCTAGGTCTGCTTCCGGCCGCGTTCGCAACGTGCAGGTGTGCAATGGGCGATGGGCCCAGACCCCTGCGCCATAGGATTTAGACCGGCGTGCTGACCTCTCTGTTGTGCCTAGGTGGGGCTGCGACGTGTTGATCTTCCGAGGCCGGGCATGACCCCGAAAAGTGTGTCCGGCCAAATGGGATCGAGCGTGTTGGGTTATGTGGTGCACCCCTGCAGGAAAGTTTATCTATTCGAATAGCCGTGTCCCTCGGTAAAAGGACGACCCGGAGTTGTACCTTGACCTTATGACAACTAGAACTGGATACTTAATAAAACACACCCTTCCAAGTGCCAGATACAACCCGGTGATCGCTCTCTAACAGGGCGACGAGGAGGGGATCGCCGGGTAGGATTATGCTATGCGATGCTACTTGGTGAACTTACCATCTACTCTCTCCTACATGCTGCAAGATGGAGGTGGCCTGAAGTGTAGTCTTCGACAGGATTAGCTATCCCCCTCTTATTCTAGCATTCTGCAGTTCAGTCCACCGATATGGCCCTTTACACATACACCCATGCATATGTTGTGTCGCTCCTTGCTTGCGAGTACTTTGGATGAGTACTCACGGTTGCTTTTCTCCCTCTTTTCCCCCTTTCCCTTCTACCTGGTAGCCGCAACCAGATGCTGGAGCCCAGGAGCCAGACGCCACCCTCGACGACGACTCCTACTACACTGGAGGTGCCTACTACTACGTGCAGGCCTTTGACGACGACCAAGAGTAGTTAGGAGGATCCCAGGCAGGAGGCATGCACCTCTTTCGATCTGTATCCCAGTTTGTGTTAGCCTTCTTAAGGCAAACTTGTTTAACTTATGTCTGTACTCAGATATTGTTGCTTCCGCTGACTCGTCTATGATCGAGCACTTGTATTCGAGCCCTCGAGGCCCCTGGCTTGTATTATGATGCTTGTATGACTTATTTATGTTGTAGAGTTGTGTTGTGATATCTTCCCGTGAGTCCCTGATCTTGATCGTACACATTTGCGTGCATGATTAGTGTACGGTCCAATCGGGGGCGTCACACAAAGAGCTCCTCGTAAATGGTTACGTCGATGCTAGCTTTGACACAGATCCGGATGACTCTAAGTCACAAACAGGATACGTATTTACATTGAATGGTGGAGCTATCTGTTGGTGCAGTTCCAAGCAAAGCGTCATGGTGGGATTTACGTGTGAAGTGGAGTACATAGCTGCTTCGGAAGCAGCGAATGAAGCAGTCTGAATGAAGGAGTTCATATCCGATCTAGGTGTAATACCTAGTGCATCGGGTCAAATCAAAATCTTTTGTGACAATACTAGAGCAATTGCCTTGGCGAAGGAATCCAGATTTCACAAAAGAACCAAACACATCAAGAGACGCTTCAACTCCATCTATGATCAAGTCAAGGAGGGAGACATAGAGATTTGAAAAATACATACGGATCTGAATGTGGTAGACCCGTTGACTAAGCCTGCTCCACGAGCAAAACATGAACAGCACCAAGACTCCATGGGTGTTAGAATTATTACAATGTAATCTAGATTATTGACTCTAGTGCAAGTGGGTGACTGAAGGAAATATGCCCTAGAGGCAATAATAAAGTTGTTATTTATATTTCCTTATATCATGATAAATGTTTATTGTTCATGCTAGAATTGTATTAACCGAAAACTTGATACAAGTGTGGATACATAGACAAAACACCGTGCCCTAGTGAGCCTCTACTAGACTAGCTCGTTAATCAAAGATGGTTAAGTTTCCTAACCATAGACATGTGGTGTCATTTGATGAACGAGATCACATCATTAGGAGAATGATGTGATGGACAAGACACATCGGTTAGCTTAGCATAATGATCGTTAAGTTTTATTGCTATTGCTTTCTTCATGACATATACATATTCCTTTGACTATGAGATTATGCAACTCCCGGATACCGGAGGAATATCTTGTGTGCTATCAAACATCACAACATAACTGGGTGATTATAAAGATGCTCTACAGGTATCTTCGAAGGTGTTTGTTGGGTTGGCATAGATCGGGATTAGGATTTGTCACTCCGAGTATCGGAGAGGTATCTGTAGGCCCTCTCGGTAATGCACATCATAATAAGCCTGGCAAGCAATGTGACTAATGGGTTAGTTGCGAGATGATGTATTACAGAACGAGTAAAGAGACTTGCCGATAACAAGATTGAACTAGGTATGAAGATACCGACGATCGAATCTCGGGCAAGTAACATACCGATGACAAAGGGAATTACGTATTTTGTCATTGTAAAACTGATAAAGATCTTCGTAGAATATGTAGGAACCAATATGAGCATCCAGGTTCCGTTGTTGGTTATTGACCGGAGAGGTGTCTCGGTCATGTCTACATAGTTCTCGAACCCGTAGGGTCTGCACGCTTTAACATTCAATGACGATTTTGTATTATATGAGTTATGTGTTTTTGTGACCGAATGTTGTTCGGACTCCCGGATGAGATCACGAACATGACGAGGAGTCTCGAAATAGTCGAGAGGTAAATATTGATATATAGGATGATAGTATTCGGACACCGAAAGTGTTCCGGGATGTATCAGGTACATATCGGAGTACCGGGGAGGGGGGGTTACCGAAACCCCCCGGGGGAAGATATGGGCCATAGGAGGGGAGCACACCAGCCCACAATAGGTGCCCCCCTTATGGTAGGAGGCCGAATAGGAGAAGCAGGTGGGGGTTCGGCCCCCCTTTCCTTCCTCCTTCCCTCTTCCCTCTTTTCCCCCTCTGGTAAAACGAAAGGGGGGAGGCCGAATTGGACTAGGGGCCCAAGTAGGATTCCTCCTACTTGGGCACGCCCTAGGATGTTTCTCTCCCCCTCCCTCCTTTATATACTCGGGGAGGGGGCGCCTAGAAGACACACCAACCATTGTTAGCCGTGTGTGGCACCCCCTCCACAGTTTATGCCTCCGGTCATATTCACGTAGTGCTTAGGCGAAGCCCTGCGCGGATCACTTCACCATCACCGTCACCACGCCGTCGTGCTGACAGAACTCTCCCTCGACACTTTGCTGGATCAAGAGTTCGAGGGACATCATTGAGCTGAATGTGTGCAGAAATCGGAGGTGTCGTACGTTCGGTGCATGATCAGTCGGAACGAGAAGAAGTTCGACTACATCAACCGCGTTGTTAAATGCTTCCACTTTTGGTCTATGAGGGTACGTGGACACACTCTCCCCCTCTCGTTGCAATGCGTCTCCTAGATAGATCTTGCGTAAGCGTAGAGAAATTTTAAAATTGCATGCTACATTTCCCAACATAATAAACCTTTATCATGAATAAGGAAATATAAAAGAACAACTTTATTATTGCCTCTAGGGTATATTTCCTTCAGTCTCCCACTTGCACTAGAGTCAATAATCAAGATTACATTGTGATGAATCTAACACCCATGGAGTCTTGGTGTTGATCATGTTTTGCTCGCGGAAGAGGCTTAGTCAATGGGTCTGGTAACATGACTTCAAGGACGGGATTACGGTACCACTCTGGTGCAGATCGTGCTCTGGTTGACCTACGATGTTTAGTAGTAACTTGATCTGAAGTTTCATGATCATTATCATTAGCTTCCTCTCTAGTTGGTGTAGGCATCACGGGAACGGTTTTCTGTGATGTGCTTCTTTCCAATTCGAGAGAAGGTACAATTACCTCATCAAGTTCTACTTTCCACCCACTCACTTCTTTCGAGAGAAACTCCTTCTCTAGAAAGGACCCATTCTTAGCAACAAAGATCTTGCCTTCGGATCTGTGGTAGAAAGTGTACCCAATTGTTTTCTTAGGGTATCCTATGAAGAAGCACTTCTCCGATTAAAGTTCGAGCTTATTAGACTGAAGCCTTTTGACATAAGCGTCGCATCCCCAAACTTTAAGAAATAACAGTTTAGGTTTCTTGCCAAATCACAGTTCACACGGTGTCGTCTCAACGGATTTAGACAGTGCCCTATTTGACCTGAATGCAGTTGTCTCTAATGCATAACCCTAAAATGATAGTGGTAAATCGGTAAGAGACATCATAGAATGCACCATATGTTATGAAGTACGGTGACGTTCGGACACACCATTACGCCGTGGTGTTCGAGGTGGCGTGAGTTGTGAAACTATTCCACATTATTCTAAGTGAAGGCCAAACTCGTAACTCAAATATTCGCCTCCACGATCAGATGATAGAAACTTTATTTTCTTGTTACGATGAGACTCCACTTCACTATGAAATTCTTTGAACTTTTCAAATGTTTCAGACTTGTGTTTCATTAAGTAGATATACCCATATCTGCTCAAATCATCTGTGAAGGTCAGAAAACAACGATACCCGCCGCGTGCTGGAATACTCATTGGACCGCATACATCGATATGTATTATTTCCAATAAGTCATTAGCTTGCTCCATTGTTCCGAAGAATAGAGTTTTAGTCATCTTGCCATGAGGCATGGTTCGCAAGTATCAAATGATTCATAATCAAGTGATTCCAAAAGCCCATATGCATGGAGTTTCTTCATGCGCTTTACACCAATATGACCTAATCGGCAGTGCCACAAATATGTTCCACTATCATTATCAACTTTGCATCTTTTGGCATCAATATTATTAATGTGTGTATCACTACAATCGAGATTCAACAAGAATAGACCACTCTTCAAGGGTGCATGACCATAAAAGATATTATTCATATAAATAGAACAACCATTATTCTTTGACTTAAATGAATAACCGTCTTGCACTAAACAAGATCCAGATATAATGTTCATGCTCAACGCTGGCACCAAATAACAATTATCCAAGTCTAAAACTAATCCCAAAGGTCGATGTAGAGGTAGCGTGCCGATGGCGATCACATCGACCTTGGAACCATTCCAGACGCGCATTGTCACCTCGTCCTTAGCCAATCTTCGTCTATTCCAAAGCTCCTGTTTCGAGTTACAAATATGAGCAACGGAACTAGTATCAAATAGCCAGGCGTTGCTACGAGGATTAGTAAGGTACACATCAATAACATGTATATCAAATATTCCTTTGTTCACTTTGCCATCCTTCTTATCTGCCAAATACTTCGGGCAGTTCCGCTTCAAGTGACCAGTCCCTTTGTAGTAGAAGTACTCAGTTTCAGGCTGGGGTCCAGCTTTGGGCTTCTTCCCGGGAGTGACAACTTGCTTGCCATTCTTTTTGAAGTTCCCTTTCTTTCCCTTGCCCTTTTTCTTGAAACTAGTGGTCTTGTTAACCATCAACACTTGATGCTGTTTCTTGATTTCTACCTCCGCAGCCTTGAGCATTGTGAAGAGCTTCGGAATTATTTTGTTCATCCCTTGCATATTATAGTTCATCACGAAGCCTTTGTAGCTTGGTGGCAGTGATTGAAGAACTCTGTCAATAACACAATCAATTAGAAGATCAACTCCCAGCTGAGTCAAGTGATTATAATACCCAGACATTTTTAGTATGTGTTCACTGACATAACTATTCTCCTCCATCTTGTAGGTATAGAACTTGTTGGAGACTTCATATCTCTCAACCCGGGAATTTGCTTGAAATGTTAACTTCAACTCTTAGAACATCTCATATGCTCCATGACGTTTGAAACATCTTTAAAGTCCCAGTTCTAAGCCGTAAAGCATGGCACACTGAACTATTGAGTAGTCATCAGATCGAGCTTGCCAAATGTTCATAACATCAGCTTCAGCTCCTGCAGTTGGCCTTTCACCTAGCGGTACATCAAGGACATAATTCTTCTGTGCAACAATGAGGATAATCCTCAAGTTATGGACCCAGTCTGTGTAGTTGCTACCATCCTCTTTCAACTTAGCTTTCTTTAGCAACGCATTAAAATTTAGGGGAACGGTAGCACGAGCCATTGATCTACAACATAGATATGCAAATACTATCAGGACTAAGTTCATGATAAATTAAGTTCAATTAATCAAATTACTAATGAACTCCCACTTAAATAAACATCCCTCAAATTACTAAGTGATACGTGATCCAAATCAACTAACCCATGTCTGATCATCACGTGAGATCACTACAAAAAAAGACACATCCGTGATATTTTGGGCCGAACGAATTTCTTTTGTCATAATTATGACACATCTATGATGATAATTGTGACAAAACCCGATATCATCATAGATGTGGTGGGCTCCTACTTCTATGACAAAAAATCATGACAGAAAATAGGTTTTTCATCCTGGGCGGGCCGGAGACGCAGCTGCATGACATTCTTTGGGTCGTCCATGATGGGAAAAAACCATGGTAGAAGTGAGGGCACAGAAAATATCGGGGAGTTCCCGGTAAGGTGGGTGGTCGGGGGCCGAGTGATGCACGTTTCTCTCGTCCACGTACGGGTGTCGGTGCGAGGTGTTGGGCTCTAAACTGAACCCGAGCGAGGCGTTCGCCTACTGAACCCGGCCGATTGCACTGCAGGCTACATGTTCTTGAACCCGAGCGATCGATCGATGGCTGTTAATTGAACCTGATCGAGCGATTCCTTCGCTACTACTGCTAACTAACAATGTTCCTTCCCCATATGGAGTTCGGGACCCAAGGGCAATCGTTGAGTGAACTGTATCTTATTCGTATTAGTTGACCTAAGCCGCACCATTATTGCAGGGGTGGGGCTCGGCCTCCGAACCATACGTGGGACGAGTTTCTGCCTCATACAGCTCGGGACGAAGACCGGGGAAGTTGAGGAGAGATGGGGAGACCCAACTGCTGCCGGTCGGGACGGACAGGAAAAGGGGTGGGGATAAGCTTGTGAAGAAGCAAGCTTATTGCCCCACCCCCGGAAAACCCCTCCTTCTTTTGGGAGGAAATCAAATGAGTAAAGGTTTCTGCCGACTCCCCTCAAGGAACCACTCACTACTCAACTTGAAGCCGATCGAACCTGCTGCCTCTTGATGAACAGTGAGTGTTGTTGGGGGGTTTGGATGAACAGTTCCCGGTGGGGGGTTGGATGAACAGGATCCCGTGGTGTTGCCGCTGGATGAACAGGACCCCGATCGACCGAGCCGGTTGGGGGTGGATGAATAGGACCCCGTGGAGGGCTGGATGAACAGGACCCCGTGGAGGGAAGGTTGAACAATAGCCGGTGGAGGGCTGGTTGAACAGTAGCCGGTGGAGGGCTGGATGAACAGTAGCCCGTGGAGGGGTGGTTGAACAGGACCCTGTGGAGAGGGCTGGTTGAACAGTAGCCGGTGGAGGAGCGCACGGTGCAGGCTGGATGAACAGGAGCATGTGGATGAACAGTCGCAGGTGGAGGTTGGAGGAGGTCGACGGTGGATGAACAGTAGCCCAAGGAGGCTGGAGGAGATCGACGGTGGAGATGAATAGTATCCCGTGTAGTCCCGTTTTGTGGTACGCCACACCCCTCCCATTGAACAGGACCCTCATTTCGAACGTAGCACTCCAACACAAGTCCGTTTCCTCCGTTTTGCGGTACGCCACACCCCTCCCGATCAACAGGGCCCCGTTTCAATCGTAGGAGGTCCGTTTCCTCCGTTTTGCGGTATGCCAGTTCCTCCCGATGAACATGATCCCGTTTCGACCGGGGCTGGTCGAACACAGGGCCGTTTCCTCCGTTCTGCGGTACGCCAGGCCTCGTTTCCATTGGTTGTTCCGTCCAAGCCGGTTGGCTCCCGATGAACAGCACGCTTCCGTTGCCTCCCCATGAACACGATGACGACGCAATTTCACCGTTCCGACCCAGCCATGTACACGAGCCCTGGCCGTACGTAAGTGCGAGTAGGCGTTCGAGACCCCTCCCGTATGTACGTACGTGGCCGTATTTACTTTCTTGCGCCTTGGCCGCTGTAAGTAGTTGTACATGCTACGTGCGCGCCTCTACTACGACACGTGCGCGCCTCTACTACGACACGTGCGCGTCTCTACAACGACACGTGCACGCCTCTACATTCACCTGTATGTACGTACACATTCGCAACCAGAATGACAACGCTACGTACGCTTCGACCGGGTGGGTCCCGACTGTCAGGCACTTCCTTGCATGTGAAGATGTAGCTGGTGGGTCCCAGCAGTCAGGGGGGAAATGTTTTTTCGTGAAATACGGTGGCCCGTCCGGTGGGTCCCTACTGTCAGGTGGAGGAATCATTATTTTCCGTGTAATAAGGAGGCACTTCCTTGCTGCGGCCGTGGTCCCAGTTGTCAGCCTCTCCACGTACAGTACTCTTCTGATGGAAGTCGTTCGTTGACCACATTGACCACGCCGCGCCGAGAGCACCAGGGCGGTGGACGGCGGCGAGGCCTAGGAAGGGGACAACGCGGAGCCGGGGAAGACGTGGCAGTGGATGCCCACGCGGAGGGGAGTACGTGGGTCGACTGCTTCGGCTGCGGTGTGAGGCTGCCGTCGCCTGAGAATAACAGGAGGTGTGGGTGAGTATAGAGGGATGGTATGGCCAGCGGTGGCAGCACAGCCGGACACGGGAGGCAGGAGCAGGTGGCACGACCGACGCTGCTTTGGGCGGCTGGAGCAAGAAGACCAGAGGTTGAAGAAGCACTACGGCTGTTGGATGGACATCGTACGGTCACTGGAGCTACAATCGTTCATATTGACTAAGTTGACAAAGCCCTCCGTCCCCGTCAACTTAGTAGGCCCACAAGTCAGCCTCCCACTGTAGTGGGTCCCAGCTAGCATGGGGGTATTCATTTTTTGTACGTAATAAGGAGGCACTTCCTTGCGTGCGAAGATATAGCTGGTGGGTCCGACCTGTCAGCGGGGGGAACATTTTTTTCACGAAATACAGAGGCCCTTCCAGTGGGTCCCAGCTGTCAGGTGGAGGAATCATTATTTTGCGCGTAATAAGGAGGCATTTCCTTGCGTGTGGCCATGGACCCAGCTGTCAACCTCTCCACGCACAGTCTACTTCCGATGGATGTCGTTCGTTGACCACGTTGACCACTCTGCACCAAGCGCATCCAAGGTGGTGGACGACGACAAGGCCCCAGACAGCAACGAGCCGAAGATGGGAAGACGCGGGAGTAGAGTCACAGACAGAGAGGTGTACGAGGGTTAACTGGTTCTGGTGCGATGTGGTTCGGCAGTCGGTTGAGAAGAACAGGATGGGTGGAGGGATGGCCTGGCCAACAGTGGGGTAGCGCTTCACAGCGAAGCGTGCTAAGCAGAGCTGCTAGCAGCAGGAGGCGGGAGCAGGTGGTCCCGGCAGCACTGGAGGAAGAAGACGAGAGATTGAAGATGGATGCCAGTCGTTGGATGTAAATCCAACAGCTAACGATGTCAGAATCATTTGTTGACCAAGTTGACAACGACTTGCGTTGGCTTTGACCTATTGGCCCACATTTCAGCCTCCAAAAATGTGGCACGTATTCAACCCATTTTTTCAGAATTTACTGTCAATTTGATCTTTTTTTGAATTACAGTCCATTAGCTGGGCTGAGTGAACAAATAATGTAGCGTCCATGCGACCCATTTATTTTTTTCCTAAAAAATTACAGGCCATTTGCACTTTCTCGAAATACACGATTTTGTTGGGCTGATTCTAATTATAATGTTGGGCTGTGCGCAGCAATGTTATCAAAAAATAAAAGGGGCTGAGCATTTTGTTATAAATATATTTAAATAATAACTGATTTATTATTACATTGGTCCTTAAATCTTACCAAGCTTTTGTACACAATCACCAGGATTTTCGTTGCCCAAAAAATACAGGATTTTATTGTTAAGAAAGTATTTTTATAAGTTAATAAGATGTGGGATATTGTTTTCTTACATATGTAAGTATCTGTTAAATATATGATGACAATAATTATAATATATAATAACATATAAAATAATTTAAATATATATAATATAGTTAGAAGGGAAACATAAGTTGGACCAGGCATTCCTATTCTTATATAGAAAAATAGAACAGACCTCTGCGTTTTCTTCAAAAAAAATACATAAATTGGGCTGCCGATGTTTCAGGAAAAATAAAACCTCGGATGGGAGGTCCATAGGCCGGTCGATACATGACGGCCCTCAAGAAAATACAAACCGGCATGTCGTGGGCTGTGCATGTTAAAAAAGAAAGCCTAGATGGGGCAGCCCAAAACCCAGCTGATACTTGCTGCCCCAGTGATAATAAATGATACCTGCCAGCTCCCCGGCATCGTTGTGAATTAATCTCCTATAGTAACTACGTTGAAGCACCTAAAAAAATGTAACTATGTTGACAAACCCGTGGGCCCCAACGTCAGTATAGCATTAGGAGGAAGTATTTTTTCGATGAGGCACTTGCTTGCGTACGGCCATAGACCTGGTGGGTCCCGACTGTCCGCCTCTCCACATACAGTCCTCTCTAGATTCCTCTCGTCTGTTCAGCATGTTCACAACGGCAGACAGCGGCGCCGCGGTGAGCGCACAAAGGCGCAGGAGGAGATCGGACCACCTGAGGCAGTGCCTTATTTGTAATGAAAGTACTGAACTAGCCCAGTGGCCAAGTGACACTACCCGACAGCTCTTCCACCCGGGTTTGATTCCACCTCATGCAGGGAAAATATCTCCAAATTTTTTGCCTCTACCATTATTGACATGTGGGTCCCCATTGTCATCTACGCACACCACGTCCAACACTTGCCAAAACTTCGTCCCTCATTTTCTCTGTTTTTCGCACACTCGACATTGTGTGGGCATTTTGAAAATAACATATCTTTTTGACTGTGCATGATACGAAGATGTGCTATGCATGAATGTTGATCAGCATGATGTTAACTGGCTGGTAGTTCCATTTTCGACCATGAATAAAACTTCCAACATGATGTTAACCCTGTTTGAAAAGGCCGTGTTAATATAAATGCTCTGCCTATGAAAGTTGCAGTTTCTTATCTGAAACTGAACTTGCAGTTTCTTATCTGAAACTGAAACTTGCAGTTTCTTCTCTGGGAATCACATTGTCTGCACTTTTATACTCCTATGAAACTACAATTTTTTAAGTGCTAAAAATAGATCTCATTCATAAAATACCTCATATGCTCAATACTGCAAATCTGAAATTCAAAAGATATTCATATCTGAAAGTACTCTTAAAATACACAACACAAAACACAATTCACAACCTGCAAATACTGACAACCCTAAGCTCCTCCTGACAATTCACAACCTGCCCGACTATTGGGCTGGGGGGCAGTCCCCTCCTATTCCTCGGTGGCAGACAGCCGCCCCGTGAGACGATGTGAACGGCGAGGGAGAGGATGGCGGGGAAGCGTCGTCGGGCCAACTGCTTTTCTCCTCTTGCAGTTGGGTTCGGTTGACGAAGACTCCACCGGCTCGCTCTGGCACGACACCCTCACAAACGTTACCCTGTAGATGCTCGATCCTTCAATCAATCCGGTGGATGCTCCATCTGGGATCGATACTCCCACCACCGCTCCCTCACGATCGGATTCGGTGAATCTGTTTGCTCCATGGCCCAGAGGAGCAGCTCTATGTACTCCCGCGCGACTCCCTTCGGGAGTATCGCCGCCTTTTCGCTCTGTTGCAGATATTTGGCCATGGATGTCGTCGTCACCGCTACTTGGTCCTTGTTGTCAAACCAAGACTATATCTCCAACATCCTAGCTAGCTTCACAGGGTCGCTGTCTGCGATCCTCACGTATCGGTTGTACACCTCCATCGATCTACTTCTCCACAGCACCTTCACTCGCCGGCGGTGGTTTTTGAATGGAAGAGGAGAGGAGCAGCGCTGGTTTTGGATTAGAACGGGAGAGGAGCGACGCTGGTTTTGGATTGGAACAGGAGAGGAGGGGCGGTGGTTTTGAAATGGAAGAGGAGAGGAGCGGCGCTAGATTTAGATTGGAACAGGAGAGGAGCGGCGGTGGTTTAAGAGGAGAGGAGCGGCGCTGGTCTTGGAAGTATTTTTTTGTTTTGCGTATTTTGGGTCAATGTTTGACACTATATTTGACAAGCAAAATGTGAATCCATGTCACCAAAAATCGTATCGTTTGGTTCAAATCTGAATGTACTTTCAAATTATATTATTTTGCAACGTATAACATATATTTTATTTGTGAAAATCGTGGTCAATTATGACCTAGAATAAAAGGGAGACTAGTTAATGTGGGGTCGCTTTTTTAATTGAAGGGTAAATTGATTTTGATTTTGATCCAGTCACAGCGCGCCGGCCCTCTCGTCCAATCCTAAATCGCTGCCGCACGCTCCTCTCCCTCTTCTCCATTGCAAAACCACACCCTCTCCTCTCCATCATCTCCATTGCAAAACCACACCCTCTCCTCTCCATCATCTCCATTCCAAAACCACCGTCTCGCCTCTCTCTCTTCTCTATTGCAAGACCACTGTCTCTCCTCCCATCTTCCAAAGCTAGCACCGGACCACTCAGAAGGACATCTATGGAGAGGATGCAACAGCGAATCAGGCAGATCGCCGGTGGCGACCAGGCAAAGTTAGCCAGGTTGAAGGAGATCCTTAGTTGGCTTGACAATGAGTGGGAGATTTCGAGGACGGTGTGGGCCATCTGGCAATGTATGTGAAAGAGCAAGACGGTGGCGATGTACCCCTCGGCGGCAGTCATGCCGCAGTCCTTCGAGTTCATCGAGTATCTCCTCTGGGCGATGGAGCAGACAGATTCGCCCGAGGCGAAAGTCAGGCGGGGCTGGGTCATCCCTATGGCGGTTCATCTCAATGAAGCCCAAGAGTATATTAAGATGGCGGTTCATAGACAGGCTTGTTAGAGGGCCCAAACCCGAAGGCGGCTTAAGGCCCACAAGTATAAACCGCCATGTATATGTAAACTTGTATTGTAAGGCATGTAAGATAAGTCACCGAGCCGGACACATTGTATGAGTCGGCCGGGACTCTGTAGGCCACAGGGCGTCAACCCGTGTATATAAGGGGACGACCCGGCAGCGGCTTAGGGCAAGAAAACAACAGATCGAGAGCCAGGCAAAGCGTATTCGCTTCCTGGTCATCGAAACCCTAGAAATACCACCTCAAACTGGACTATGCCTTTACCTTCACCACAAGGGGCCGAACCAGTATAAACTCCTCGTGTCCTTTGTCCCGTTTTAACCCCTTTAAGCTAACTCTGTCGCGATGCCTCCGCAACTAAGTCCTTCCATGAGGACATCTGTCGTGACACTTCCACGATAGTTGGCGCCCACCGTGGGGCTGGCGCATGGTGGTTTCGAGTTCTTAAAGGGCAGCTTAGAAGGGATAAAGGGATGCGCCGTGGGCTGGATGACCAAGAGTCGACGCGGCAAGCTCTACATCGACGATGCAGGCTGGGGCCCCGAGGCCGGCTCAATTGAGTACGGGTACCGGGTCCCCTTCGGCGGAATCCACGTCTTCATCGGCAAGATCGGCGAACCGGGCCCTGAGCCGGACATCTGCATCGACACCATTGAGATGGCCTAGCGTGCGCAACCCGCCCGGGTTCAACCCACCGCGAAGCGTGCCTTTGTTGGATGTATCCATGGGGCTGAATTGGAAGGCTCTGTGTCTGGGGGTGAGACGGCCGTCTACTCTGATGGTGAGTCGTCCACAGGCGAAACCGATTCTATGTATCAACTGCAAGACGGACGGCTTGGGGGCTGTTCCGATGGCGACAGTATTCCGGACCCCCTTGAGCCACCGAACAGAGTGGCGATCTTCATGGCTGGCACCCAGCAGGTTCTCGGTTCAACAGCCTCCGCGGCCATGACCTCCAGTGCGGTGGCAGTAACAGCGGCTGGTGTTGGCAGGACAGTTCGCCCGCCGGCTCAAGTTTTAACAGATCTGTTGGACGATCTGGCGACTTTGATGGGAGTGCAGGTAACCGCAGACAACCAGGAACATCATAAGGTGGATGTGGCTAAGTTGTGTGATCAGATAATGCAAGCTAAGGCGGAATTGGCAGCGGAAAAAACTAGGATGGCTCCAGAGCGGGCCGTCTTAAACGCCCAGGCACAACGGATTCAAGCAGATTCATACCAGCTTATGGTGGATCAGAACGCTTCAAACGAAGTCTTGAGGAGAAAACGTCAGAGTCGTCTACCATCGATTTACGAGTCAAGGAATCTCTTCAACACGCCCGGAGCGGGGGCGAGTAACCCGCCGGTGGTAAACCAGGCGATTGAGGCACCAGGGGGTGGAGCGTCGAGTCAGCCATGCATAGCCGGTTCTCCACACATGGATAACACCCCGTCTCAGCACGTAGTGACACCGCCAGGTCATTACTCCACCCCTCTAGACAACATGATTGCTGCAGCAACGTGATTGGTGGCTTTGCCGGTCGAAGGCGAGGCTCCAACGGTGGTTGAAACCCAAAGGGCCAGGGAACTTCTTCAAACGGCTTTGGTGCAACAGCAGGCTTATTCCTATAGTCATGACCGGATTCATGCGACCCCTCGTCCGAGCCGGAGCTACAGTAGGCACATTGACTCGCCGGCAGTTTTGAGTACGGAGCGGCGTCGTAACCAACCTCACGGATATGACCTGGCGCGCAATGGTGCCAATGCACAGAATTTGGTGGACCAGGGCAGAGCGCTTTGGGAGGCCGAGCTGGCGGCTCAACTGGCGGCTTATCAGCACGTGCCGGTTTACCCGACGGCTTCAGTTTAAGCTGGTGTAACATCTAGAGCTTTCGGTGTGCCGTGTCTAACGGCGTCTATACGGAATGAGCGTCTGCCCAAGGACTTCAAAGGCCCTCGCAAGGTGCCCAATTACACAATAGATCAGCCCCCTGAGGCCTGGGTCAAGAGCTATGAGATGGCTATCAAGATGCTAGATGTTAGTGAGGCCGCATAAGCTAAGTATTTTACCTTGATGTTGGAAGGGACGGCTCGCACCTGGTTGAAGGGGTTGCCGGCTAATTCCATCGGGTCATTGGCGGAGCTGAAGGCCCGGTTCATCCAGAATTTCAAAGACACATGCAAGCAGCCTATGTCGATCGTGGATTTAGTTTCTTGTGTCCAAGCTGAGGGTGAGTCAATGACAAGCTGGGTGCACCAGGTCTCGACTATCATACATTCTTCGGATAACATAAACGTCGGTTCAGCGATTTTGATGTTGGAGAAAAATTGCCGTATTACTCCACTCAAGCAGAAGCTTGGACGGCTCAAGCATCATTGTGACGGCATGGGTGCTCTAATGGCGGCTCTTGTTAAGTATGCCAACTCTAATGGTACCAAGGACCCCAACTCTGAGGATGAAAGATCGGGAAAGGGAAAGAAGAGTAGCGGCATGAAGGGACAACAGTACAATCCTACCAATCAGGGCGACAACGGTGAGCACAAGACTGATGATTTTGTGGCTAACACCGGTGTGCGCAATTATAACCAGCGTCTTAAGGGACATCCGACTCAGAGGACAGGATTCGACCTGGAGGCAATGTTAAATCAGCCGTGTCCGAAGCACGGAACGGATCAGAAGCCGGCTATTCATTCATGGAAAGATTGCAGCATAATGAGAAGCTTTAGGGAGTTCATCCAGTGCCAGCATGGCCCAAATGGCGGAACAGGGTCCGGTTCTCATGGTCCGGGTCATGGCAGCGGCGGTTCAAGTTCCGGGTTTCAGGGCCATGGCAACCAGGGTGGTTATAATCAGCAGAGTAATTAGGGGAATCAATAGTAGCAGTAGTCTGGTTATCAGAGCAACCCGAAGCAGTTCAATAGTGGGCAGTATCATGTCTTCACCACTAGCTTATGGAAGCGAGATCAGAAGCTTCATAAGAGGGCCGTGAATGCGGTTGAGGCGGCAGTACCACGTTACTTGCACTGGTCGGAGCAGCCTATAGTATGGAGTCGTGAGGATCACCCGCCCCGGGTTGATAATCCGGGTCAGCTGGCTCTAGTGGTGGCACCTCAGGTTGGAGGCTATAAATTCACTAAGGTGCTCATGGATGAAGGCAGTAGCATTAACATACTTTATTATGAGACCTTCCGTCGTATGGGACTGACTGATAAAAATCTTAAGCCATCAAACAATGTTTTCCATGGCGTGGTGCCGGACAAGTCAGCCTATCCAGTGAGTAAGATATCTTTGGAAGTTGCTTTTGGAGATGAGCATGACTCCAGGTCTGAGACTTTAACCTTCGCAGTGGTCAAGATCAAAAGCCCTTATCATGCTTTGTTTGGGTGGCCGGCTGATGCTAAGTTCATGGCAAGGCCGTGTTATGTTTACTTACAGCTTAAGATGCCGGGTTACAAGGGCACCATCATAGTGCATGGGAGTCGCAAGGTGGCCCTAGAATGTGAAGAAGGTGATGCTGCCTATGCTGAATCAGTTTGTGCGGCAGAGGAGCTGAAGTTTTACAAGGATAATGTTGACCTGGTAGATATGACATCCTTCAAAAAGCCAACCACAGAGCATGATCCTTCGCTCAAATTTTAAGTCGGTGGACGACACTAAAATGGTTGATTTTGTCCCTGTCCGAAATAGGAAAGTGCGCTCATCGAGTTCATCCGTGAGAACTGGGACATCTTTGCATGGAAGCCTTCAGACATGCCGGGTGTACCGAGGGAACTCGCTGAGCACACTCTTAATATTGATCCGAAGTTTAAGCCGGTCAAGCAATTTCTTCGCCGATTTAATGAGGAGAGGCAGAAGGCCATTGGTGAGGAAGTGGCCCGGCTCTTGGCGGCCGGGTTTATTTTTGAAGTTTTCCATCCTGAGTGGTTGGCTAACCCGGTGCTGGTACTCAAGAAGAATGGCACCTGGCGGATGTGTGTGGATTACACGGACTTGAACAAGGCTTGTCCGGCTGATCCGTTTGCTCTCCCTCGTATAGATCAAATCATTGATGCTACGGCGGGTTGTGAGCGTTTGAGTTTTTTGGATGCTTATTCTGGTTATCATCAGATCAAGATGGCAGTTAAGGACCAGGAGAAGACAGCTTTCATTACTCCGTTTGGAGCCTTCTGCTATGTGTCTATGCCTTTTGGGCTCAAGAGTGCCCAGGCGACTTATCAGCGGTGTGTACAAAATTGCCTTCACAATCACATTGGGCGCAATGTTCATGCTTATGTAGATGACATTGTGGTGAAGTCAAGAGAGAAGGAGACTCTGATTGATGATTTGAAGCAGACATTTGACAATCTCCGGATCTACAAGATGATGCTTAACCCGGCTAAGTGTGTTTTTGGTGTACCAATAGGCAAGCTCTTGGGCTTTCTGATTTCCAACAGAGGGATTGAAGCTAACCCGGAGAAGATCAAGGCCATTACTTCATTGGCTAAGCCGGCGTGTGTTAATGATGTTCAGCGTCTGGCGGGTCGTATTGCGGCTTTAAGCCGGTTCATAAGCTGGCTGGGTGAGAAGGCTATTCCCCTTTATCAGATGATGAAGAAGACGGATCACTTTGTTTGGAGTGATGCTACTAATCAAGCGTTTGAGGATCTGAAGAAACAGTTGGCTGAGCCGCCCGTGCTTGCTGCCCCTATTGATAAAGAGCCTCTATTGTTATATGTGGCTGCTAATAGTCGGGCCGTCAGTGTAGCCATCATGGTGGAAAGGAAAGAGGCAGGCAAGGAGTACCTGGTTCAACGGCCGGTTTACTATATCAGTGAGGTGCTTATCGAGTCCAAACTGAGGTATCGACACTGGCAGAAGCTTGTGTATGGGGTTTTCATGGCAAGCCGGAAGCTTAAGCAATATTTTTAGGGTCATCCCATCACCGTGGTTAGTTCTTCTCCTCTAGGAGACATCATCCAAAAGAGGGAAGCCACAGGCCGGGTTGCTAAATGGGCCATTGAGCTTGGACCTCACGGTTTAAAGTATGTGCCACGTACGGCCATCAAGTCCCAAGCACTTGTGGATTTCATCAATGATCAGAGTTACAGGCACCTGAGGAAAAGCCGGATAATACATATGGGACTATTCACTTTGATGGATCCAGACAGTTGGAGGGCTCGGGGGCTGGAGTTGTCTTGACTTCCCCACGAGGTGACAAATTTTCTTATGTTCTCCGGCTAATGTTCCCCTGTACTAACAATGCAGCTGAGTATGAGGCCTTGCTCAATGGTCTTCGGATGGCTAAGGAGATGAACTTAAGCCGGGTGAGGTGCTTTGGCGATTCAGATCTGGTGGCTCAGCAAGTTTCTGGTACTTGGGATTCTAAGGATCCGCTTATAACGGCTTATCGATGAGAGGTTGATGCCGCTGCAGGTCACTTCAAGGGTTACCAAGTTGAGCATATTGACCGAAGGAAGAATGAGGCGGCTGACAACTTAAGCCGGCTAGGGTCACAGCGTAAGCCAGTACCACCTAACACGTTCCTGGATGTTTTACTCAACCCTTTGGTCAAATTACCTATGGAAGAGGACCTCGCTGTTCCTGACCCGGAAGCACAATTGGTGGCGGTTCTTCATGCTATTCCTGATTGGACGGTTCCTTATTTGGCTTACATGGCCCGGGGAGAGTTGGCAGAGGATGAAATCTTTGCCAGACAGATAACCCGGCGGTCTAAGTCAATGTCAATTTTCAATGGGGAGTTGCACCATCGCAGTGTCACAGGGGCGTTTCAGCGTTGTGTCTCTCCTGAAAGGGCTGTGAGATTATACGAGAGATCCACCAAGGAGATTGTGGTCATCATGCCGGTTCTAAATCTCTCGTAGCCAAGGCTTTTCGTCACGGTTTCGATTGGTTGATGGCTCATGCTGATGCTGAGGACTTGGTCAGTAAATGTGACGGTTGTCAGAAGTTTTCACGACGAGCTCACGTTCCGACTCAGTAGTTGAGGATGATTCCAATCACTTGGCCGTTTGCGACTTGGGGGCTTGACGTGGTTGGGCCTTTTAAAGGTCCAAGGATAAGAAGACCCACCTTTTGGTGGCGGTTGATAAGTTCACTAAGTGGGTGGAGGCAGAGCCAGTCAGTAAGTGTGATGCAGCAACAGCGGTTCAATTCATGAAGAAGGTGATCTTCCGTTTTGGCTTTCCACACAGCATTATAACAGATAATGGCACTAATCTCTCTAAAGGTGCTATGAAAGAATTTTGTCAACGGGAGCATATCCGGCTTGACATTTCATCTGTGACTCACCCTCAGTCCAATGGTCAGGCAGAACGAGCAAATCAAGAGATTTTGCGAGGTATCAAGCCCCGGCTTATGGACCCTTTGCAAAGAACGACGGGTTGTTGGGTAGAGGAGTTGCCCTCGGTGTTATGGAGCATCAACACGACCCCCAATAGATCTACGGGTTACACACCCTTTTTCATGGTTTATGGAGTAGAGGCGGTTCTCCCTAATGACATCCGTCACGATTCACCCTGGGTGGCGGCTTACATTGAAGCTGACAATGAAAAGGCATGTCAAGATGCACTTGACCTATTGGATGAGGAGCGTGATCTCGTGGCGGCTCGTTCGGCGATTTATCAGCAAGACCTACCTCGTTACCACAGCCGCCGGGTCAAAACCAAAACCTTTCAGGAAGGCGACTTAGTGCTCCGGCTCATCCAGGATCAAACATACATGCATAAGCTCTCGCCGCCCTAGGAAGGATCTTTTGTGGTCAGCAAGAATCTGCATAACGGGTCATATTATCTTATCGACGTTCGAGAACACAAGGATTCACGTAAGTCGGAGGAGGAGACCCATCGGCCATGGAATATTGCTCATCTTCGGCCCTACTATACTTGAGCCACCGGCTCTCATGATGTACATAGCTACTTGATGTATATATTATAAGCAATATAATAAAACCGGCATCCCTGAAAATTCAGGGCCTCTATCGTTTCACTTACTCGAAGCTGAGTCTTTGTCATCATATTCGTTTATGAGGCTCAACGCCTAAACTTCAGGGACCAAAGAGATTTGGATGCACAGCACGGCTCAAACATAGGTCCCTGATGAGTACGAGTTGTCAGTGTGTCACTTGGTGGCTTCCTGTTCAAACATAGGCGTATTCGACCAAAGAGAACATAGCGTTACTACCCTCTTGACCAGGTTTGTCCAAACATAGGCGTATTCGACCAAAGAGGACATAACCTTTCCGGGTCATCCTACATGTAGCCAGCTGCTTCAACTCCATCAGGTAATCCCGATTGACCCCGAACTCTTAACAATCAGTCTTACGGCGTATTCGACCAAGATCTGAGCTTGTTAAGGTTCAAACGGCAGCTTGTCATGCGAGAGCACTGTTTACAGATAGTCAGGATAGATCCAGGCTTCATAAGCCGCCTTCGTTGAAACTTGGATAAATCGGCCTGTGATGTATGCTGTTACTCTAGCCCCGCGTACTCCTGATAAGTCTTTGAGCAAGACCAGACTTTATCTAGGGTTCAAATGTCGATTGGGCACACTGTGAGTCAGGGTCACGGAACGCACGAACAATCCAATGGCTCAGGCTAGTTCCATTGAAGAAGACACTCTGGCTTGGCAGCCCACAAAAGCATCGAATTTCTTTTGATTTTTCATTTATATTCGAAGATTTCTTCTTTGACTTCTGTTTTTTCACAAGTCGGGCCCAACTGCCCTACTTATGGCTCATATTTGAAGCATCTTCTGGGTCTCTATAACCCGCCAGGATGGCTGACTCTAAGTTGCCAGAGTATCATACTCTTATGTTTACAGATACAGCTCTAAAATACCTCTAACTGTATGAAGCTGATAAGCCGGCGGTGTAAGTATATACTACAGGTATGACATCTTATTTAACAAGTGCCAGACCGGCCCTGGTTATGGACTTTTCGTCCCCAATGGCTTCAATTGGGTATCATGACCCACCTGGCAGTAAGCCGCCAGGGGGCTTGTATTTTCTTTATGTGCAGGATAATAATCATTCAGATCTGCATAAATCAAAGGCTATCATACCCATAATGGTTTTTTTAAACCGGCGGATCAGCAGTATTAAGCAAAAGCAGCAACGTGCACGATGGCACCACACATTCAAGTTTTTACTACCCAATTACATGGCTTCATGAGCCCAATGAGATCAAGTATTTTCTAAACGATCAAGTATCTAAAACGCCCGGCGGTTCAATCTTCCTAGCCCTGCTAATTGGAGGCTTCTGCGTCATCCCTTGCCGGTTCTTTGTCCTCCTCCGCCGGCTGAAAATTTGGTGATGACCAATCGATGGCAGATAAAGCTTGAATTCACCTTCGTCATCTATAAGATCAGACGGCTCAACTTTAGGGGCAAAAGTGTGCTTACGGATTGGGGGGATTAAGTCCATCACTCTAAAAGCCGGGGTCGGTATCTTCTGATTCTCCTGGTTATAAGCCGGATGGTATTTTGCAAGATCAGAATCATTGGCAATTAGCGTCGCCATTGGACGTATTTCCTTTACGCAAGCTGAGAAGTCCTTCTGATCAAACGGAGTGCCATCTTCCTTTAAGCTTGGGTATCCAGTGGCTACCTCGGACGGGTCAAGCTCTGGTACCCATGCTTTAGCCCGGCTCAAACCCGTCATGGCGCCGGCTCTTGCAGACAATCGTTTCATCTCCTCAAACCTGGCAGGTAGCACAGAAAGCTTTTTCAACACATCTATCAACAGAGTAGGCGCCTGATTCGTTGGAGAAATTGCGGCCAATGCATGCTGGGCTCCGGTATACAGCTGTTCTACAAGAGTGTAGACAGCCTTGAGCTTCACCAGCATATCTTGATTCAAGTTACTGCTCCTGGGACCTGGATACATCACAGACTGGTTAAATGGCGGTTTATATCATTATGATAAGGATTCATTTTTTGATAACTACTAAGGCGACTCACCAAAGATAGCAGAAACCATCTGAGATACACGGCGTTTTCAGCCGGTGAGCTCAGTGGTGACCTCTTGGAGAGCCGCCTCTGCTTTTTCAGCATGCTTCGTTAAAGCAATCTTTTCTTCAGCCCAAGAGGTCTTCTCCGCCTCAAAACTGGTCTTCAGCTTCTCTGATTCAGCTACGCTAAACTGGAATTTGACTCAGCTTTCCGGGTCTCAGATTCTTGAGTCGCCAGCCGGGTCTTTGCATCATTTAATTGAGACTCCAGATCAGCAGTGCCAGCCTGTATGAAGTATAGGGTTATCAACACATTTATATCAAAGTTACAAGAATATAAGTCCCAAGTCTTTTGCAAGCAACAACACTTGACACTTGGGGGCTAATGTCTGTCAATTTTTTCTTCAAGGAAACGGTTTTTATAACTAAAGTCCCAAGCACTTTGCAAGCAAGACTACTTGGCACTTGGAGGCTAATGCATATCTCTTGTATCTTCTTCATAATGAGCCGGATGTGCTGAAAACAGTCCCAACCGACTCATGGGGGCTATGCAGATAAGCTCTCTTTTCTTACACAATGGTAAATAGGACCGGCTCATTCATGTTGATTAAACCTGCCATTGGGGACTACGGATGCAAAGTTAAAACTGCTTAAATATCCGGTTTATATTTAAACCGGACTTGGAGGGATTCTACTACAAATGCTTATGGATTCTTCTAAGTCTACAACCTATTCAATCTTATCGTAGCCAGTAGACTTGGGGACTGGCAGGATGTACATATTTTATTTAAAGCCGGAGTTCATACCTCATATTTTTGGTGCATTTGTTTGACCATGTCAATCTCAAGGTCATGGCTGGAATGAACTTGGTTAAGATAACCAGAGAAAACTTCATTGAAGATCAGTTGAGAGTAATCAACAAAATCAAATTTCAATTTCCGCCTCTGAATGAACTCGTCCTTCGTGGAGTGTTTGGCCAAGACAGTTGGACATCCCGGTTCTTGGAAGCTGGTGCCAGTAATCATAACGTCTTCTTCATGTTCTTCTGGCGGCTTAAGTGGGTTGGATGACTCGGTGGGCGCAGGATTGATATCCGTGTGGTCACGGGATAGGTCAGGAATTTCAGGTGGAGGGCCAGAGGCAGGTTCTTCCGGCTGTTTGTCAGAAGCTCCAGGAGCAGAAACTTGTTGCTCCGGCTCAGCAGTTTTCAGTGCCTCCGTGGGCTTGGTCACCTTTGCCTTTTTATTAGGTTTTGCTTGTCCCCTGCACGAATTATAACAAATCAGTATAATTATCAGAATATAAAGAGGTGCAGAGTAAGAAGTGATTATCATTACCCAGGGGCAGTCTTAAAAGCCGGTAACTCGGTTCGCGATGAGTCGCCAGAGGAAGAACGGGCAAGTTCCGGGTCAATGGTCATCAATAGAATTAAGTGATAGATAAATAAGACCCTCCAGCGGGTCAAAGGAGTAAGTTAAAAAGAACCTCGTTTCGCCGTTTTCGAGGAACAAGAGTGTTTGGTAAACTGGAGGACAACTCTTCACCTCCACTGGTCTGGGTTTGACGACGACTCTCATGTTACTGTTGTTTCAAAAGAAAGTGAGGATCTAAATAAGCTGAGGGGTGTGAAAACCTTACTTTCACGGTTACTTGCCGAAGTTTCTGTCTTGGCAAAGGTTCTGAGCCGGAGGAAATAATAGTTACCTCTTCTTCAACTGCTTGGCTGGCTCCCGTATCATCCTAATAATAGTCAGTGTTAATAAGATGATTGAAAACAAGCCAAGAGAGTCAAGAGCTACCTCCGACTCAGAGGTATCATCCAGACTAAGCAAATCAGAGGCGCTTGGTTTCTTCTTTTTCTTGGTGGTCTTCTTGGTGGTTTTCTTGGCGGCTCTGGCCTTCTTGGCAGCCTCATGATCGTACTCCCCTTTCCAAAAGTCAGACTCAGCCTGTAAAGGTCATTACATGAGGAGTAAACAAAGATATTGGAATATTGAAGTAAAGGTAAGAAAATTTAGAGGCTTATAGCTGGTGGCGGGTTAAGCTTGCAGAAAGGGGCCAGACCCACTTTAACAAAATCTTCCGGGTCTTCGTTCAGAAGGGACTCGGTCATTTCATTAATTGCTTCGTCAGTTAATTGCACAGAGGTGTGACACAGTGTATCCTTTACACCACCAGTGTAAGTGCACATTAAGCCGGACCGACGACTCAAGGGTATGATCCGCCAAGAAATCCAGCACCGAACCAAGTCAATGCCAGTTAAACCATTGGCCAGTAGAGCCTTGACTTTTTGTCGGAGTAATGGGCCACGGGTAGCCTAACCCGAGTCTCTGAACCTTTCAAGACATCAGGGCTGGCCGCGCCCCTCAAGACATCGAGATGAAGTGCCGCCTTCTGGAGGCCGGCTGGCCAGAAGGCGGCTAAGCTCCGGAAGGCGGCACCAAGACGGGCCGACTCCCTGCAGGCGGCCTCCAGAGAGGACGGCTTCTAGAAGGCGGCCCACAGCGCCCTCAGAGTCTGCGCCCCCATTAAGAAGACAAGACAGGGTGAGGCTACAGTGTAGCCCATCACCCCCATATCCGGGCCGGGCGTGGCCAGAGTGCTCCGTACAGGCGGAGATCTCCGCCTGACGCGGCATTGTTGCCACTCCGCTCCTGACATCACAGTTGGCAGGCGGAGCCCTGTTCCCACGACGGCCTGTCGGTACGGCCTACAGGCGGCGGGCCCTACCAGGCAACGAGAGCCCAGAAGACGGCGGAGGCCTGACCAGTCGGACCCGAGGGAGGCCGGCTTCTAGCAGGCGGCCCACTCCTTCCTCGGGCCCACGCACCATTAACCAGACGAGACACGGAGTGGCTATAGTGATCTCCCACCAGGCGGCGGGACTGTAGCCACGGCCCCCTGACCAAGCATGCGTCATTAGCATCATGACTACAGTAATCAGCAGCCGTCAAGACCCTCGAGCGGCGGGAGCGGCCTGTCGGCTCCGTACCAGACCAGTCGGCGGGGCCCAGCAGCCGGCGATCCCCAGCAGCCGGCGGAGAAGCCGGCGATCGGAGACACTGATAGCCGGGTCCTACGCCCGGCCAATTACCATTGTACCCCTAGGGAGTAGGCCGATATAAACCCCCAGGGCACCCATGCAAAGGGTTCCCAACCTGTTAGAACTAGACTCACACCTAGAGGAAGGAGAGAGCGTGCCTGCCTTCTTCTACCTCTAGCATACAGCTCGAGGAGCACCATTGTACTCACTAGTGCCTTAGTGATCATGCGGAGACCCCGCAGAGCAGGACTAGGGGTGTTATCTCCTAGGAGAGCCCCGAACCTGGGTAAAGTGCGCCGGCGTTCGTGTCTATGCTCATCCCGCTTTCAGGCACCGGCAACGTTCTACTCACTCCCACCATGATAAGCCATCCGTTGGCATATGTCGCACCCAACCCCCGACATTTGGCGCCCACCGTGGGGCGAGGTGCACCGTCTCCCGGAGACCTGTTCTGGACGGGAACCTTGTTCCTTCTTGGCGAGCGCAGCCAGCCCGGCACGCCAGACGGCGTCTGCGTCGATGTGCTGCACGACGCGGAGGTCGCTTGCGTGGCGAGCTGCCTCGCCGATCTTGTTGGCGAGATTCGCCTCTCCGACGAGCCCGCGTTTGATGCGGGCACCGATGGCCCCAAAAGCCGCCTCATGAGCCTCCTCGATCAGCTCCATGTCGCCAGCGAGCCTGTTGCAGACTTGGAGTCGGTTGGCTCCACCGACCCGATGCTTGTCGACACCGACACGGCGTCGCTCAACGCGTTCCCCACCAACGTGGTAGTCTACGACGAACCGCTCCCTCGCGCGGACAGCGGTGGCGGCACCGTCACGGAGGTGCTCGTCATCAGCCACGGCGAGCACTCTGGCGGAGGTGGCAAGGACCCGTTGCAGGCGGCGCTGCAAGACCTTACTGCGCCCATCCCGGAAGACGCCGACGCCGAGACGCTGGAGGCACGCCATGTCCAGCTCGTCGAAAGCGCCAACCGGCTAGCCAGCATGAGACGCCTTTCTGAGGCCTACCAGCGTGAGATGGACCGTGCCGTCGGCGGCACGCCGGCTCCTGGTGGGCCTAGCCGCATTGGCCTGATCCGGCAGCGTGGCGCGACCATTGCTAGCATGTTCGGGACGGATCGTCCTGTCTATGCCATGCCCGCAGAGAACATACGAGCTGCCCAGGCGGCAGCAGACGAGCTAGACAAGCTCGAGGACGACGAGCGTCGCCACATGACGGAGCGCGTCCAGCAGCTCCTTGATGCGGCTGCTGAGCAGCAACAGGCCGGGTGCCGCACTGAAGCGCCCAACCGGCGAAACGATGACCCGCCTCCTCGCCGAGACCAAGGCGCGACATCCCGGACGCCGACTGGTGGCGCCCGTGGTAGAAGAGACAAGGAGCCGGCTGCCAGCCGCAGCCGGACTCGCATCACCATCGAGCACGACCAAGACGACCGCCCGAGAGCAGTGGAATGGCGGGACGACTGTCCGCCTCCCCCTCCCCATCACAGGGAGAGGCGCGCCTCCCCGCCGCCTGTTGATCACCCGACACTCGGCGACCGCCTTGGCCGCCGAGAGGGAGTCGGAGAGAACGATGCCCACCACCGGATCGACCGCCTCAATCGATCCCTTGCGTTAGAAGAAGAAGACGAGCTGGGTCCGCCTTGTTTCGGCCCCCACATCTGAGATGAGCCCTTCCCCCCAAGGGTTCACTTTCCCGAGAAACATGCCCAAATACACCGGCTCCGTGAAGCCGGAGGACTGGCTGGTTGGCTACTCCACAGCCGTCAGCATCGCCAACGGCAACAAGCGCGTTGCTGTGAAGTACGTTCCGCTCATGCTCCAGGGCACAGCCTGGACATGGCTGAACAGCCTGAAGCCCCACAGCATCAACAGCTGGGTCGATTTCACTGAAGCCTTCATCCGCAACTTCACCAGCACGTACAAGCGGCCGCCCAAGCCTCGCCAGCTCTCCTTGTGCGTCCAAGGCCCCAACGAGTCGACTCGCGATTACCTCACGCGTTGGGCCGAGCTGCGCAACTCTTGCGAGGGTGTGCACGAGGTGCGGGCCATCGAGTACTTCACCGCCGGGTGCCGAGAGGGCACCCTCCTCAAGCACAAGCTCCTCTGCGACGAGCCGATGACCCTCGACGAACTGCTGATCATAGTAGACAAGTATGCCACGGCCGACTCCTCCATGAAGGCGGAGATCCAAGTTGATGCGTCAGGCAAAGTGACACCCCAAGCTCGTCGGACCCCGGCTGGTGATGCCAGACGGCGTCAGCAGCCGAACGATAACAAGCGCATGGCCATGCAGCCGGCTTCCACCACCCGGCAGGTGGCGATAGTCGAAGATCAGCAGCCGGAAGGGCAGCCACTACCCAAGCGTCAGAAGGGCGACAAGCCCAACTGGTTACCAGCCTTCTCATACAAGCAAACTCTTGATGCACCCTGCAAGTTCCACAGCGGCGCGAAGCCGTCCAACCACACCACTCGGAAGTGACACTGACTCACCAGGATCGCCAAGGGTGATGGACTCCTGCCTTCCCCGCCTGCCGGCCCGCCGCCTCCTCCTCCCCGGCAGCCGGCGCTTCGGCCAGTCGGTGCAATACAATATGAATACCCTGAAGAGCATGGAGCTTATGTCTTGTTCACCAGCATGGACGATGACAGGCACAGCAGACGGCAACGACAACAAGAGGTAAATGCAGTAGCATCAGAGACCCCCGAGTTCATGCATTTGTCTGAGAAGCCCATCAGCTGGAGCAGAGCCAACCACCCGGAGGTGATGCCCAATCCCGGTTCTTATGCTCTGGTGTTAGTTGCCACCTTTGCCACGGAGAGGCGGGCTGCTCGCTTCTCCCGAGTTCTGATAGATGGCGGTAGCAGCATCAACATCCTGTACAAAGATACCATGGAAAAGTTGGGAATCAAGCAGAAACATCTTCAGCCCAGCCGGACTGTATTCCATGGCATAGTTCCTGGCCTTTCCTGCTCACCAATCGGCATAACTCAGATCGACATCCTCTTCGGAGACAAAGATCACTTTCGTAGAGAGCCAGTCTGGTTTGAGGTGGTGGACCTTGAGAGCCCCTACCATGCGCTACTTTGCCGGCCTGCGCTGGCCAAGTTCATGGCGGTCCCCCACTATGCTTACCTCAAGATGAAGATGCCGAGCTCCAAGGGAATCCTGACGATAGCAGGGGACTATAAGAAGTCGTCCGCCTGTGTAGTAGACAGCAGCCGGCTAGCCGAGTCCCTCATGATCACGGCTGAAAAGCGGCTCCTTGACCGGGTTGTAGCAATGGCAGGCAAGCAGCCGGAAATGTCACCCAACCCCAAGGAGTCGGAAGCTGAGGGCTCATTCAAGCCGGCAAAAGAAACAAAGAAGATACCCTTGGACCCGGAGCACCCGGAGAGGCACGCTGTCATAGGCGCAAACCTTGACAGCAAATAGGAATGAGAGCTCGTCGATTTCCTCCGTGAGAATCGAGACATCTTTGCATGGTCTCCCAAGGACATGCCGGGTGTTCTGACGGATTTTGCCGAGCACAAGCTACATGTCCGATCTGATGCCAAGCCGGTCAGGCAGCCCTTGCGCCGCCTTTCAGAAGAGAAGAGAAGAGTTGTTGGAGAAGAGATAGCCCGGCTCCTAGCAGCCGGCTTCATCATGGAAGTGTTCTTTCCAGAATGGTTAGCCAACCCAGTCCTCGTGCTGAAGAAGAACAAGCAGTGGTGCATGTGTATTGATTATACCAGCCTCAACAAAGCATGCCCCAAAGACCCATTTGCTTTGCCAAGAATCGGCCAAGTGATTGACTCCACAGCCGGATGCGAGCCGTTGAGCTTTTTGGATGCATACTCAGGGTACCATCAGATCAAGCCAAACCCGGCCGACAGGCTGAAGACCGCCTTCATCACGCCATTTGGAGCCTTCTGCTACCTGACCATGACGTTCGGCTTGAGAAATGTCGGCGCCATGTTTCAGCATTGCATTCAGAAGTGTCTCCTCAAGCAACTCGGCAGAAATGCCCACGTCTATGTGGACGATGTTGTGGTGAAGACGCAGAAGCGCGGAACGCTGCTAGAAGACCTCAAGGAGACCTTTGAGAACTTGCGCCGTTTTCAAATCAAGCTCAACCCGGAGAAATGCGCCTTTGGAGTGCCAGCCGGCCAGCTTTTTGGCTTCCTGGTCTCAGAGCGCGGCATAGAGTGCAACCCTGTGAAGATCAAGGCCATCGAAAGGATGGAGGTGCCTGCCCGACTGCTGGACGTGGAAAAATTCACCGGCTGCTTGGCATCCATCAGCTGTTTCATCAGTCGGCTGGGCGAGAAGGCTCTTCCCATGTACCAGCTCATGAAGAAGACCACTTTTTTCGAGTGGAACGACAAGGCGGATAAAGCTTTCCTCCAGCTGAAGAAGATGCTGACCACTCCGCCTGTCCTGGCGGCTCCGACTCCTAAGGAGCCCATGCTCCTCTACATCGCCGCCACCAGCCGGGTGGTCAGCACAGTCATAGTTGTGGAACGCAAGGAAGAAGGCAAAACACTACCAGTCCAGAGACCGGTGTATTACCTGAGTGAAGTGTTGTCCGCCTCCAAGCAGAACTACCCCCACTATCATAAGATGTGTTACAGCGTGCACTTCGCCGCCAAGAAGCTGAAGCCATACTTTCAAGAGCACCCAATCACCGTGGTCTGCACTGCCCCACTTGTCTAGATCATTGGAAGCCGAGATGCTTCAGGCCGAGTGGCCAAATGGGCCATAGATTTGGCCCCCTCTACACCATCTACTACCAGCCTCGCACCGCCATCAAGTCACAAGAACTGGCCGACTTCCTCGTCGACTGGGCTGAGACCCAGTACCTGCCGCCAGCGCTAGACTCCACTCATTGGCGGATGCACTTTGAGGGTTCCAAGATGCGCACCGGTCTGAGAGCCGGCATCATCCACACCTCTCCCAAAGGCGACAAGCTCAGATATTTGCTGCAAATCCACTTTGCCGCCTCCAATAACGTTGCTGAATATGAAGCACTCATTCACGGGCTCCGGCTTGCCAAGGAACTCGGCATTCGCCGGATCCTGTGCTATGGTGATTCCGACTTGGTGGTCCAGCAGTCGTCAGGCGACTGGGACGCCAAGGACGCAAATATGGCCAGCTACCGTTTCCTCGTCCAGCAACTCAGTGGATACTTTGAAGGGTGCGAGTTCCTCCATGTGTCAAGAAATGACAATGAGCAAGCCGATGCTTTGGCACGGATTGGCTCTACCCAGCAAGATATACCAGCCGGCGTCGCCCTACAACGCCTCCTCAAGCCGTCTGTCAAGCCGTCACCAGAATCAGACTCCATCTTCGTGCCGGCTCCTCCTGAAGCAGTCGGATCCGATTGAGGACCCCAGCAGCCGGCACAGAGAATTCGGCAGGCAACCCGGGGACTGCAGCAGCCGCACCCGGCCCGGGGACTGCAGCAGTCGGTCCGGGGACTTCATCGACTCAGTAGGCGGCAACCGACTCCAACCCGCCGCCTCCCGGCCCAACCGCCCTTGTGCAAATTGCAGTTCTGACTGTCGAAGAAATAACAACACCTTCATGGGCTCAGCCCATCCTCAACTTTCTGATGAACAAAGAGCTGCCGACCGATGAGATCTCGGCCCGGCAAGTGCAACGCCGGGCAGCAGCATACACCATTGTCAACAGAGAGCTTGTGAGGCGCAGCGTCACTGGTGTTTACCAGCGCTGCGTGGAGCCAGTGCAAGGCCAAGCAATCCTCAAAGATATCCATCAAGGCGAGTGTGGTCACCACGCGGCTTCAAGAGCACTCGTGGCCAAAGCTCTCCGCCATGGTTTTTTCTAGCCGACTGCTCTAGAAGACGCCAAACACTTGGTCCAGAAATGCAAAGGGTGCCAGAAGTTCCGCTCCAAGCCACATCAGCCGGCTTCTGCACACAAGACTATCCCCATTGCCTGGCCCTTCGCTGTCTGGGGGCTGGATATGGTGGGACCATTCAAAACAGCACGCGGTGGCATGACTCATCTGCTTGTCGCAGTTTACAAGTTCACCAAGTGGATAGAAGCAAAACCAATCAAGAAGTTGAATGATCCGACTGCTGTGACTTTCATCTCCGACATCACCATCTAGTATGGTATACCACACAGCATCATCACCGACAACGGCACAAACTTTGCCAAAGGCACCTTGGCCTGTTTCTGCGCGACACACGGCATCCGACTGGACTAAGCGTCCGTTGGCCATCCGTAGTCAAACGGCCAAGTGGAGCGAGCAAACGGCGTCATTTTGTCCGGCATCAAGCCCCAACTAGTCGAGCCTCTAGAGCGGTCGGCCGGCTGCTGGCTCGACGAGCTGCCGACCGTCCTCTGGAGTCTGCGCACAACTCCAAACAAGTCAATTGGCTTCACGCCTTTCTTCCCCGTCTACGGTGCCGAAGCCGTCATCCCGACGGACATAGAATTCGACTCCCCTCGAGTCACCATGTACACCGAAGAGGAGGCAAAAGAAGCACGAAAAGACGGCGCCGATCTGCTGGAAGAGGGCCGGTTGTTGGGTCCACCATCTACCAGCAGAGCCTACACCGATACTACAATCGAAAGGTCAAGCCAAGATCCTTCCAAGAGGGAGACCTTGTGCTCCGGCTGATCCAGCGAACAACCGGCTAGCACAAGCTCTCGGCACCTTGGGAAGGCCCCTTCATCATCAGCAAGGTGTTGGGCAATGACTCCTACTACCTGATCGATGCTCAGAAGCCTCGAGCATGCAAAAGAGACGACTCCGGCAAGGAGACGGAGCGGCCATGGAATGCGAATCTCCTTCGAAGGTTTTACAGTTGATGCAGTATGTATCACGCTACCTTTTGTATTAAGTACGAAGACTCCGGGTCCCCCTAGAAGAGCTCGGGGACTGCCCTCTTTTATCTATATGATAAGTATTATGCCTATTAAAGTGTTATTTCATTAGTCCGCCTGGCACCGGGTTCGACCAGTCGACCCGGGGACTCGCCGCCTTGTACTATGTAATGCTTCCTGCAGCCAGACAAGTAATGTGTTGGCACTTAAGCCTTCTCCTGCCGGAAGCCGCAGCTCGCAGAGCGACTGTCCGGTGGGTAGGAGTTAAGGCAGAAAGGGTGTTCGCATGAAAAATGGCTAAGGACCCAAAGCATGCACATAGTTCAAACCGGCTTCCTGCTTTGCCGACCGGCTGCTGAGCAGCCGGCCGGCCAACTTCTACTTAACTTGCTAGAAAACTCTAATCGGCTAAGTAATTGCCTCCCCGAAAGTGGCTAAGTACTTGACCCAGCCACAGTCCGCAGGGTGGCTGTTCGGCTTGCAAGACGGCAACCGAGGGAAGGCGGCAAAGGAAAAAGGCCAAAGAGCAGAAAGCAAGGAAAGATAGAACTCAGCAAAAATATTTACATATAAAAAGGCCCTTGGCCAACATTCAATTGAAGTTTGAAATACACCCCGCGGGTGGAATTGTGAAAAGTTTACAAAGTTTGTCGAGACTGATAAGCAGGTAAAAACAAAAGGTAAATTGGCAGCCTAGGGACCAGCAGACGGGTTCAGCGGAACGGTGGAGTCGGTGGTGCCAGTTGGTGGAGCGGCCGGCTGGTCGGTCTCCGCTTGGTCGCCTTCAGCAACAGCCGGCTCGCTCGGGCGTGGCTCGTTGCTAGAGGCGCGGTCGAGTTGAGGCTGGGCTTCCGCTCTAACCTCTGGCTCCTCCTCTTCACTTTCCTCGTCCTCCCCGCCTTCTCCCTCGTCGCTGGAGTCGATCACTTCGGCCGAGTCCTCGCCATCCTATGGGTTCAGCCCGAACCACTCCTGCAGCGCCTCGGTGCCGTTCTCAGCCAGCTCAGGAACAAAGACGCTGGTGTTGGTGTACTCGGCGATCGCCGCGGCCCGCTGGACAAGTTCATGCTCCATCGCCACCAGCTCCTCTTGGGATTCCAGTCGCAGTGTGGCCAACTGGGCTAGATTTTGCCCAGGGTACCACGCCTTGACAAACTCCAAGGCCCGGCGTGCTCCAGCCCGGGCCGAGGAACCCTTCTAGGCCTCAAGACGGCCGACCGCCACCTCCAGCCAGTCGGCAGTCCGACTGGGTGTACGTGGAGCCGGCATGTCTGGCCACAGGGCGGCAATCGCCTGGGCGCTGACACGCTGAAGATGGCGCAACATCAAATGAGCTGGCTGAAGACGGGCCTGGATGTTAACAAGCTGTTCGCTAAGGGTCCGGGGGGCATCGGCAGCGATCTCCGCACCTTCCCCGCTCCGCCCTTCGCGGTCGGCCTCAATGGCCTGATTGGTAGCGCCGGAGTGACTGGGGAAGAAGTCTGCTCAAACACAAAGCAAAAAAGCCAAAATTAGAGACAAGAAGCCGGCTTGATCAGAAGCCGGCGGCTCGAAGAAAGAGTAAAGAAGGAAGCTTACCGTTAACCATTGATAACCCACAAGTATAGGGGATCGCAACAGTTTTCGAGGGTAGAGTATTCAACCCAAATTTATTGATTCGACACAAGGGGAGCCAAAGAATATTCTCAAGTATTAGCAGGTGAGTTTTCAATTCAACCACACCTGGATAACTTAATATCTGCAGCAAAGTATTTAGTAGCAAAGTAATATGGGAGTAACAGTAACGGTAACAAAAGTAATATTTTTGGGTCTTGTAGTGATTGTAACAGTAGCAATAGAAAAGTAAATAAGCGGAGAACAATATGTGAAAAGCTCGTAGGCATTGGATCGGTGATGGAGAATTATGCCGGACGCGGTTCATCATGTAACAATCATAACATAGAGTGACACAGAACTAGCTCCAATTCATCAATGTAATGTAGGCATGTATTTCGAATATAGTCATACGTGCTTATGGAAAAGAACTTGCATGCCATCTTTTGTCCTACCCTCCCGTGGTAGCGGGGTCCTAATGGAAACTAAGGGATATTAAGGCCTCCTTTTAATAGAGTACCGGATCAAAGCATTCACACATAGTGAATACCTGAACTCCTCAAACTATGGTCATCACCGGGAGTGGTCCCGATTATTGTCACTTCGGGGTTGCCGGATCATAACACATAGTAGGTGACTATATACATGCAAGATAGGATCAAGAACTCACATATATTCATGAAAACATAATAGGTTCAGATCTAAAATCATGGCACTCGGGCCCTAGTGAGAAGCATTAAGCATAGCAAAGTCATAGCAACATCAATCTCAGAACATAGTGGACACTAGGGATCAAACCCTAACAAAACTAACTCGATTACATGATAGATCTCATCCAACCCATCACCGTCCAGCAAGCCTACGATGGAATTACTCACGCACGGCGGTGAGCATCATGAAATTGGTGATGGAGGATGGTTGATGATGACGACGGCGACGGATTCCCCTCTCTGGAGCCCCGAACGGACTCCAGATCAGCCCTCCCGAGAGGTTTTAGGGCTTGGCGGCGGCTCCCTATCGTGAAACGCGATGAATCCTTGTCTTTGATTTTTTTCTCCCCGAAAATGAATATATGGAGTTGGAGTTGAGGTCGGTAGATCGTCAAGGGGCCCACGAGGCAGGGGGCGCGCCCCCACCCTCGTGGACAGGGTGTGGGCCCCCCGACGTGGATTTTTCTTCCAGTATTTTTAATATTTTCCAAAAAGATGTTCCGTGGAGTTTCAGGTCATTCCAAGAACTTTTGTTTCTGCACATAAATAACACCATGGAAAGTCTGCTGAAAACAACGTCAGTCCGGGTTAGTTCCATTCAAATCATGAAAGTTAGGGTCCGAAACAAGGGCAAAAGTGTTTGGAAAAGTAGATACGACGGAGACGTATCAACTTCCCCAAGCTTAAACCTTTGCTTGTCCTCAAGCAATTCAGTTGATAAACTGAAAGTGATAAAGAAAAACTTTTACAAACTCTGTTTGCTCTTGTTGTTGTAAATATGTAAAGCCAGCATTCAAGTTTTCAGCAAAGATTATGACTAACCACATTCGCAATAACTCTTAGGTCTCATGTTTACTTAGGTCAATGGCATAATCAACTAGCGAGCAATAATAATAAATCTCGGATGACAACACTTTCTCAAAACAATCATGATATGATATAATAAGATGGTATCTCGCTAGCCCTTTCTAAGACCGCAAGACATAAATGCAGAGCACCTTTAAAGATCAAGGACTGACTAGACATTGTAATTCATGGTAAAAGAGATCCAGTCATGGTCATACCCAATATAAATTAATAGTAATGGATGCAAATGACAGCAGTGCTCTACAGCTAGTGCTTTTTAATAAGAGGGTGATGACTCAACATGAAAGTAAATAGATAGGCCCTTCGCAGAGGGAAGCAGGAATTTGTAGAGGTGCCAGAGCTCGGTTTTGAAATAGAGGTCGCCTTTTTTGTCATGCATGTACATCCATGACGATTTTATGACAGAATCAAGATAGTCATACCTGTGCTGTCGTAGAAGTGTTACATGACATTACCAAAATTATCATCACGGAAGTGTGCACTTCCATGACGATAAATCACGCGTCACAGAAGTGCTTTCGTCAAGGGTGACCGACACCTGGCATCCACCGTAACGGAACGCCGTTAAGCTATCGGGTCGGGTTTTGGATCCGATAACCCGTTAACAGCCCCGACCAATGGGGATTTTCCACGTGTAAAATCATCATTGGCTGGAGGAAACACGTGTCGGCTCATCGTTGGGACAGATGTCATCCACTCATTGGACAGAAGGCGCCTATGATACGTCGACACGTGGCACGGCCCAACAGAGGCCCATTCCTGTGAAAAGGCCGGCCCGTTTGACTTGGTCAAAAGGTGGCGGGCCGGCCCATGGAAAGCCTGTTAATGGCCTGTTCGCATATAGCCCATTTACAGCCCGCTAACCCAAGGCCCGTTACGCCCTATCCGAATTAGGCCCAGTAGCGTCATCTGGGCCATCCAATATGATTCCAACCCGTTTTCACTTCTGGCCCATGTATGGCCCATGACGTCTTTCGGCCCATATGAGGCCCTATGTAACTCTTGGCCTATTAACGGCCCGTGGTGAAACTGGCCCGTAATGAATAGTGTATCACTTTACACCCATTAACGGCCCATGGTGAAACTGGCCCATAATGAACAGTGTATCACTTTATACCCATTAACGGTCCGTTATTCAGTTGGGCCGTTTCCAGCCCATGTTATCTTTCGGCCTTCTCAGAGCCCATTTATTCTTGAGCTCATTTCCAGCATTCGTTTACTTACGGCCCGTTACTGTCATTTTCTTCTTGTGGGCCAAATTCAGCCCATGGTTACAGTCGGCCCGTTTGTGGTCCGTTAATACGTTGGGCCGTTTTCATAGCGTCATCAAATACGGCCTATTAACGATGGCCCGTTATGGTCAGCCCGTGAACGGACGATTCCAACTCTAGCCCGTTTACGGCCATAATGCGGCCTGTTATTGGCCCATGTTTGGCCAATCGATCATACGGCCCATATAAGGCCCATTGATGATACGGCCCGTAGAAGGCCCATTGTTTCTACGGCCCGTAGAAGGCCCAGTGTTTCTACGGCCCGTAGAAGGCCTACTGTTTCTACGGCCCGTAGAAGGCCCACTGTTTCTACGGCCTATAGGAGGCCCAGTGTCACTACAGTAAATATTAGCCCATGGTTATTGTGGCCTAGTTTTAAAAAATAGGTTATTGCAGCCACTAGCAAACCGTGGAAAAAGAACTGCACTGACTACAAGCAAACAAATAAACAAGACAACAAGGAAATAAATAAGCAAGCAGCTTATGCTAGGCTATCACGGCTATTACACATATTACATCCACTGGGCATCAAAGTTCGCCACCAGTGCAAATATAGGGACCAAAGCAGCATATAAACGCCGCAGCAAAACAAGTCCAGAACTGAAACCTCTTCAGAAGAGTTCAAGAAACAATATCCTGGGTACCCATAATGCTGGCAAGATGCTTAGCAAGCTTATTAACTTTCTCTTGTTTGGCGCTTAAATCCTCCAGCGCTTGCTGTTGCACAAGAAAGTACGCATCTGAATTCTGCAGGGACTTCCTTAGTCCTTCGGCTTCTTGCCGGAGCACAGCTGACTGATGTCTTTCAGCTTGTAGCTGAGATGGAAGAAGCCGAAGTGGTTCGAAGAGCTTGTGTCAGCGGTACTGGCCAGTAACTCGAACACTACATCAACGCAGGACTGTGGGGTTTTCTCACTGTCTACAAGATCGTTTTTATCACCTTTCTTGGAGACAAACAGGGTTGTCTCACTATCTTGAACCTTATCTGCATTACTTTCAATACCATTGCATAGTGGGGTACTCTTCTCCAATATTCCGTTTGCATACTACAAGAGAAACAAGCAGACACATCACATGTTTAGCTTGTAGTATACGAAACTCATTTTGGTAAACCGGTTCAGTAGTAAGGTGGACAGGATAACAGCATGAAACAAACATATATCTATGTACTATGGTCATTGTATTGTCCATATCATTCTAGTTTATGTTCCCTAATCAAGATAGAGACACAGTTCAACTCATATATTTTTAAGACACAACAGCATAGACAGAATATAAGTGTGAGAAACTACACCGCATTGGCAGCACTTGTAATGTGCATCACATGAGAACATAACTGTTTATACAACTTAAACTGAAATCAACATAGAGCAAGAAGTTAGAACAGCAATCCAGTTAAAGAAATAGGTTTAAAACATACCTGTTGCGACATTGGAGTTTCAATTGGATCCTTCAAATTCGAAAGTAGTTGGTATGAGTAAATACAGTGATGCAACAACAAAGGAGTATGGACCATAGCTACAGAATCTGACCTGAGAACAGTTGCACTTCTGCTTTAAACGTGGAGTTTGGGTTAGCTGTGGTTGTCTTCGTGCTTTGGGCACTGCAGTAGCTTTACAAACTGCTCGTGTGGGGGTACTCTGTGGTGGACATGGTGCTTTGTCAACTATAAGTGGGTTACTATCCGCTGGGGTTGCGGTTAGATGGGTTGTAGCTGGTTCTTTGCCCAACGGTGTAAGTGTGCAATCTGGAAGAGTCTCGATTATGTGTGGCGGGGCTAGTTTGTGGGCCAGTACAACCATGGTTCTATCTGCATCGATGGGTAGCACTGTCTTTTGTGAAGAACGGGTTTTTGCTCCCTTAGATACTGCCATCACCAGCTCCAATTCAAATGGCTGATAAACAAGAAAAGAAATTGAACGTAAAGACATTGTATGATAGACAGATGTGGTAATTCACATATATGTTGTCTAACCAAACAGGACAGCATGACACAATTTCACATATATGATGCCTAACTAAACAGGATAGCATGACACAGTTTCAGATATATGATGGATAACTTAATAGGATATAATGGCATAATTCAACATATGATGAGTACCTAAACAGGATGACATGACAAAACTATATGATGTCTTTCTAAAATAGGTTGGGATGAAATAATTCACATACATGTTGTCTAAGTATACAGGATGGCATGATATAATTGACATAATTGATTCATATACTAAGCAGCTGGCACTCGCATGTATGATCTCTCAACTAAGCAGATAGAATTCAATATTGTGCATATGATGTCTAAACTAAGCAATGCAAGACACCATATGCATCATATGAGAAATATAAACATTGCAACTTAGAGCATACACCTCAGGTGGGATATAGGACTGGTCATCTGTCTCTGAATCCTCTTCTGAGGAGCTCCCTGTAACCATCGAGATATATGCTTCAACAGGTACCATTGCCTGCTCTGAAGACCTTGTTTTCACTCCAGATTTTTTTCCATAACCGGCTCAAATGGCTGATACACATGAAGAGTAGTTCAATATACACAGATTGTCGACAAATGGAATACGTAATGAAAAAAAAGATGGCATGAGATAATTCACATATACGATGCCTGGCTCCATGGTGGTGCATAATTCACATATATGATAACTGGCTGAAAAACATGGCATTGCATAATTCACATATCTGATATAGAAAGCAAATAGGAGGCATTCACACAAAGCATGTCTAATCTAAGCAGATGGAATGGCAATGCAAGACACCATATGCATGATATGAGCAATATAACCCAGCCAAGTTAGAGCATGCACCTCGGGGGGCGGGGAATACGACTGGTCATCTCTCTCTGAATCCTCCTCTGAGGAGCTATCTGTAACCAGCAAGAAATCTGCATCGACAGGTAGCACTGACTGCTCAGAAGACCTTGTTTTCACTCCAGATTTTCCCATGACCGACTCAAATGGCTGATGCACAAGAAGAGTAGATGAATGTATAAACATTGTTGACAAATGGAATACATTATGGAAAAAATATGGCACAATACAATTCACATATATGATGACTGGCTAAACAGGATGGCATTGCATGATTCACGTATATGATGCCTGGCTAAAGAAGATGGCATTGCATAATTCCCATATACTCCCGCCGTTCCTAAATATTTGTCTTTTTAGAGATTTCAAATGGACTACCACATACGGATGTATATAGACATATTTTAGAGTGTAGATTCACTCATTTTGTTCCGTATGTAGTCACTTGTTGAAATCTCTAAAAAGACAAATATTTAGGAATGGTGGGAGTATGATATAGAAACCAAACAGGTGGCATTCACAGAAAGCAAATCTAAACTAAGCTGATGACATATAAGATGTATAATGTAAGCAATGCAAGGCGCCATATGCATGATATGACCAACATCAGCATGCCAGGTTAGAGCAAACACCTCAGGTGGTAAACAGGCGTGGTCGGCTCCTTCTGAATCTCCATCTGAACAGTTATCTTCCTCTGGAATACAGTATGGAAATGCAGGAGGGGGGGCACTTCGCCCACCATGGAGCGGCGTCTGCATGACATTATATTCGCACGCAATGGTCTTCTCTTTTTGTGACACCCAAAAAAAAATTTATTTGGCTTTTTCAAACTTTTATTTGATTTGAGGGAGGTTATTTAAAATTTTCTTCTAAAGAACTCTCCCTCTCAAAAACTTTCTTTTATGACAAGTGTTTTGTTTGGATTCACCCAAGACTTGATTTTTGGTCTTGGAGGTTTTTCCTTCTTATGTAGACTCAAAACCAAATGCTTTTCACTTGGGAAATTTCTTTTGAAAAATCTTTTAAAAAGCCCTATGGCATTTGGAGTGATCTTTTCCCCTTTTCAAAATCTCCTCTTGCCATGTCCTAAGTGGAAATCCCCTCCCAAAAGCCATTCCCCATCTTTGTGTCAAGGTATACTTCAAATCCAGCAAGTTGAGCCTCCCCATGTTCTTCCTTCCATTTATTTCTTCTCAAAAATAATTTCTGCCTTCTACTTTGGCTCTTGAAGATTTACAAAGGAGCTACCTTTTCTACTTTGAGTTTTGCCTCCAAACCTTTTTCCCTGGCCAGTCCTTAGAGCCCTCAACCAAGATCCATGAAGATCCACTGGTCTCCAGTTCAAATATTTCAAATTGTACTTGCTGCAAGTTTGGACCATATTTGCCAAATTTGATGAAATTCATTTGAATTCTCCTCCTAAAAATCTGAGAAAATTCAGGCAGCCTCTGGATGCATTGAGAGGTCACCTCACCAAGTCCCAGCTCCAGAAAAAATTTCTTCATGCCAAATCATTTCGTCGAGCACTTGAATGACACTGTTTCTGTCAAGTTCAGATTTTCAGAGTTACAGTTTCAGTGAGCACTGTCGTTTTCTTCAGAACTCCTTCTCGATCTCGCCAGTGCCGCGGTGGCGCCTTGCTCCCTGTTCTCTCCTTCTTATCCCTGCACCGCACGATCTCCTGGAGGCTTGCGGACGTCGGCGATGAGCAGGAGGAGGTGCGCCACCCCGTGAGCAACGGCAGCAGCGGCTTTTGCGGCTGCCAGAGAGGCGCAGCGTTGGCCGGCGCCGCCCAGCGCCGCCCAAGCCACCTGAGGCCGCCGCGTGGCCATCCACTCACCCGTGCACGCTGCCATCCTTCGTCGTGAACTGGTAGGCGCGGAGCGCGCTCTCTACTGCCGCCGTGCCCGTACAGCCGCCCCGTCGAGGATCGGCGCATTACGCCTTGCCCGACCGAGGTTTAGCGGTGGAACGGCACCAGTGATCTTCCCTGATGGTGCCTAGCCCCCTAAAACCCCTGCCCAACCTCTGCCTCGCCGTAATCGCTCGCCGGAGCTACCCCGTTCACGGCCACCCCCTCGGATCGCCTATAAAAGGAGGCCCCGAGCTCGAACTCGAACCCACACCACCTCTACACACCACCAATACCACGCCAAGCCACTAGAAGAGCCCCGAAGGAGCCTTCTTCCCCAACTCCGGCCGCCTCGACCCGCCACGGGACCCAGCTCGATTCGCTCCCGTGCGTGCACCTCTACCCCTCAGCTCTTGCCAGTAGCTTCCTAGTACATCCACTCTGCTGACCCGCGCTTCAATTTGGAGTTTGCAGCACCCACCGGAGTACTCCACCATCGCCCGAACCACCGTCCGCCGGAGAAGGTGTCGCCGTCGACGTGGTGCTCTCCGACGGCCAAGTCCACCACCCACCGACGCGGAAGAACACACTGAACCTCTTGGTACCCTCCGATCTCCCTGCCTCGCCGTGGTTCAACGCCGGCGACCACCGCAGCCTTCGGGCGCCGGCGAAGTTTTAAACCTGACGTGTGGGACCCCCCCGTCAGCCTCTCTTCTATTTTCCCTCTCGAACCGTTTTCTGATGGCACCTTCGGGCAAAAAGCGTCTTCTCTTTGGGCTGGCGCATTTCTTTCCGAATCGTTTTCTGTTTTCTCAGTTAAGTCCCTGGTTCTTTTCTGTTTCATCACAGATTAGTCCCTGGACTAAAACCCTTATATCTTTTTAATAAAAGATGATTTTTGATTGATTCTTTTTCTGTCAGTCTTATAATTTTGTCTAGTTTTTTATAGTATTTATCTGGAATATTTTTGGAACAATTTTTATGCACATGATGATTTTCACGTTAGTGTACGGTTTCGCTATACCGTAGGTTCCGGAGGAGGTGACGGAGCCGCGAACTTCGCCGAGCTAGACTCCGACTTCTTCGAACCAGGCAAGCATGTTCGAACCTTTGATATGATAGGTGTTTTGCATGTTTGCTTGAATGGTTGTGCATGGCATATGAGCATCGGTGAGTATCTCGTTGCCTGCAAGGCAACTATCCGTGTGTTCCGAAGTTACCGTGATCTTTGATGAGAGATGACCTGATCATGTGGTGACATGAAAGGTAGTGAGGTGGTATTGTTGTACCAAGCCAGCCTTACGTCATCCGTTAAACTCCGACGTTAACGTGGACTGAGTCACGTTACCGTTCCTTCCCTTTCGTGCTGCCACATGTTTTCTGCAAAGAATACGGTTTAGTAAGTTGTTAACCTCTTTCCTTGTACACACCAAATAGAGGGGCCGGGATGAGGGTTCCATGGCCCTGGATTAAAGCCAGTCATCCGGTCAGGGGGCATGGGTGTTTCCGGTTGGGACCGAGAGGGGGCACCCCTTAGAGCGCGCGGTATAAATTTGATCCCACGCTACGCGAGGTTGTAGGCTCCCCGTCTCAAGGTTTTTCTTGAACGTTGCCGAGGGTGATTCCTGGCATCGGAATGTTGAATGGGTGTGTACTGGTTAGATGTGTTTCTCCTAAAACACCGTAAACGGAACTAGTCCCTTGTGACTACTGAAATCCGTTGGCTGTGGTTAAATAGTACTAACTCAGCAGAGTCAAATCCTTCCGAGTCATCGTGTCCATGGTCAAGGACCGTGACCAACTTATCCATATCCATGTTAGTTCCTATGTCAGTTTGAGTGGTATATCCCCGGTGACAAGTTTGAGTGGTAAACCCGGTTGAATTATTATTCCTGTGGATGGACTAACCTTATATTTATCACGTATCTGAATATTCCCTTGCGATGATTTAAATTCATGAGCTACTGATATATTGAGTTATGAAATATAAGCCCTTTATGTGATGTCGCTCAGACGTCCGACTGTGGCACTTTTGTCATTTACTTTGGATACAAGCCCTTTATGTGATGTCGCTCAGACGTCCGACTGTGGCACTCTTGTCATTTACTTTTGATATAAGCCCTTTATGTGATGTCGCTTAGACGTCCGACTGTGGCACTCCTGTCTTTTACTTTTGATATAAGCCCTTTATGTGATGTCGCTCAGACGTCCGACTGTGGCACGCTCGTTATTTACTTTTGATATAAGCCCTTTATGTGATGTCGCTCAGACGTCCGACTGTGGCACGCACTGTATTTTATATTCTATTATAAGCCCTTTATGAGGTGTCGCCTTGACGCCCGACTGCGGCATTGTTATTTCATTTTTACCCTTCCGAGGAGTCTTTCAGACACTCGATTGGCCTTCAGTATTACTTTGGGATTTCGGGAGGACTACCGCCCGACTCCCCTTTTATATTTCCATGCATTGCTATCTCATTGTCTGAGTGCGCTTGTTAATCTGTTCATATGCATCATGTTTACATTTATTATATCTTATGTCCAAACTGTCTTGCGAGTACTTTCATAGTACTCACCTGGCTTGTTGATTTGGCCAGATGTTGACGAAGGCGATCTCATGGATGAAGAGTTTGATAGTGAGTCCGACGCCTACAGGAATCCCAGTCAGTCCCGTGCGATCCTGGATATTGGTCACTTGTATTATATTCGCTTCCGCCACCCACAATAAGAATCCTCGAGCCTCACTCCGACGCTCGAAGAGTTGTTAGATTCAGGAGTCATGTCACCCACTTCACTGTGACATATCCACCACCGTTGTTTCTTTGCGAGTCAGTAGTATGCCACCCTATCCGCCTTTATGTATTTTCGGCATGCTTGTAATAAATTGTTGAGCAGTCTCCGCTCAGCCTTGTATTATATTTAGTACTCCTAGTTTTTCTTCTGTGATCAAGACATTGTCTACCAGTGAGGAGGAATTCTTCTCTACTGGTCCGTAAAAGGGATCGGTTTCTCAATAAATATTTTTGTTGGAAAACCGGTCGTGACACTTTTTCTCTACATGTTCAGTACGATTGTGTACAATATCTGACATGCATAATAAAAAAATAGTTAGATTTTGTAAGGCCTAAGGGGTGCATGCAAAAATCAAGACTGATGGTAGGAAACGAGTGGATGGATCCAAAACTAATGATAGCAGGTAGATTATAGCTTCAGTTTAAAAAGATAGACAATGGATCATCTATTGTTTGTTGCCCACCCAACATGAACCACATAGAAGACCCCAGATGAACCAGATAGTAGACATATACTATTCCTTGCTGGCTCGATATGAGACCCATGGGCAATTCAAAACTCAAGATTGAACGATAAAGTAGCAGGTAATAATAACCGATGTATAACGTAAGCAAACACGAAAGACTGCGACCTCTCTTCCGGAATTGTGTAGTCCTCAGGTTCATCTACTCAGTCGATGATGGTATGCAGTTGGCGTGGCTGCCGGCAACGGGGAAGATGATCTGAGGCGGCGAAAGGAAGTCTGCAGGGGGGATCTCTGCTGCAGTGAACGCTTCTGTCGATGGTGCACCTCAGGTGGGGTGGATGACGGCACGGCAGGAGCAGGACATAACACACAGAGTTTTCTTTGACGCCTATCTGAAAATGAAGTAAATATGTAAGGGATCCTTAGAATTGGAGGATTCTATAAACGCAGGGACAGGAAAAACACAGGAATAGGATAGGAATGCACGTGCAAAACAGAGCATTTGGAAACATAGGATTTCAGTCAACCTGGGTGTTTGGCTCACATGAATTGGAAGAACAGAGGAATGGAGAAACAAAGTGATGCGACGAGTGTACAACCTCTTTGGCATAGCCTTGTGGATCTCAGCATCATTGGGTTGGACGTGGAGGCTGGTGATGATGCTGGTGCGACTCTCGGAGGCGGGGAAGAAGATCCAAGGCCTCTGGAAATGGCGCCGAGGGTACTGCTCCGCTGTGATGGACGGTTTCGTCGTTGGAGCAGCTCCGCTAAGGTGTACGGCGACGAGGCTGAAGCATGACAAGACAGACAACGTTAATATGAAGTGGGAGCCTAATATCATCTGCAATAGATGATGTAAAATACATCACCAAAAAGTGCTAGATGTAAAACGCATCAGCCGCGCCACGGCCGCTCCGACAGATGCTATAAGTACTGTTCACTCTGAACTTAACTGAAGAAAATGAACTTCACAGTCGAAACTGAATTTTACTGTCGAAACTGATTGAACTAGTAACAGAGCATTGGAATAGATGTTTAGGGCGTTCGAGCACTAGTAGCAGAGAAGCAGTGATCTAAATCAGCAGACACTCGAGCAGGGAACGCACCAGCAGAGAGCAAGTCGTGCAGTAGCACCGCGAGCGAGTGCTAAAGCAGCAACTCATGTAGCTGCCGGAGATCGTGCAGCTGCAGCAGCGCAAGCAAGAGCAAGAGCAGAGCAGCAGCACGAACGAAAGCAGGAGCAGTGCAGCAGCAGGACCGACAGCAAGAACAGAGCCGCAGCGCGAGCGAGAGCCGGAGCAGCTGCAGCTAGTGCCGTTGCGGAAGTCGCCGCCGAGGAAGCAACGACATGGGGGAGAGACACCGTGGATGATGTGGCCGATGATGGCGCCGTCGATGGAGACACGCCATGTCTGCTCGGTATCGAGCACCGGCAGCCCCGTGAGATCGAATAAAACATAAAATGCAACGGTGAGTGCAGAACCTCCTTGGTGGCGCCGAGTTGGCCTTGGCTTCATCGGAGGAATTGGTGAGGGTGCTACGGTTCCGGTGGGGCAGGTCAAGACGACGCTGTGGGGATTGAGGAGGCGCGATAGACGAGGCGAACGTCGGGGCAGCTCCTTGGAGGTGGAGGACGGGGCGGCTGATCCAGTGGGACGACGAGATCGACAACGGATTCTCATCCGGTGCAGTGGATGAGGGACGGCAAGCTGTTGCGGTGGACGACGTAGTCGGGGAAGAGTCTCCGGCTGGGCGGCGGTCGAGAGGCTGATGGAGGAGCGTGGGGTTTCGCGGGTTTTGGCGGCCTCGGTGTACGAATGGGGGCGAAGGGGGAGGGGGGAGCCAAGCTTAGGGACGCGCTTGTCCGAAATGTAGGGTAAGTTACCAGCGTAGCCCAACCGGTTTTGACACCGCGACGTGGAGCTTCATTTCCGGCTGAGGGGTAGAAGGGGGATTTCGCGTGTCTGGGTTGCGGGAGCGATTTCGGATGAGGAGGGAGTTCTCGCGCGCGTCCAAATTTCGGGATAACAAGGCGTGGCGCGGGTTGAAGAAGCGGGAGTTTCAAAGCAGGTGAGACAAAAGATACTCGAGCTTGAAAATTTCGGGATAACAAGGTGCGCATTCCTTGTTCAGCAGAACAAACTTAACGTGTAAAAAAATAATTCATACAAGACACAAGAGAGTCATGTCCCCTTTTACTATATTGCTATAGATGCCATTGAAAAAACTACAAGAAAAATGTAAAAAAAATCGGGAGAACAAGATTACCCTGCATAGTACCAAATCGATTCGCACTTCCTCAACAACAACAAAAACAAATCAATTCCCACCAAAGAAAGAGTAATGTCCCTTTTTATATGATTACAGATACCATGATCTCGAATTTTAATTTTTGAATCCACGTTATGTTAAATTCGAATATATCGTTAGGTGACCTTGCGGTTTATAATTGATGTAGTCGTACATTTTGATCTTCCATCATATATGAACATTTTACTCCACCATGTGAACATATATATTGTCGTCTACCATATGGACTAAATTTGAATCAATTTTCCTTATTTGAATACGATTGTTGTCAAGTTATACAATAATTTAAATATTATCTTGATAACAAAAAACATACATATAGCAGTAATCATATTTCACTATGAACTACATGTACCATACGCTCTCCAATTCAAATATTTGTATCCATTTTATGTTGAATTCAAATCATAGTACATTATTGGTCTAGGTAGCGAGATGTTTGGGATAATCTAAAGCCTGTTTTCATACGTATAATTTTTGGCTGAATTGGGACAAGTTTTGGTATAAGCCTCTTGCAAAACCGGAGATTCTCTCAACAAGCCTCGTGGTTCCGAGAGGGAACGTGTCACCTTTGTGTGCGAAACGATATACGCTGCCTCCCCCCTGATTATATACACTAATTGAGTTTCTGGACTTTTAATGTGCCCTGTTAAATTTTGTGGTGCAACATAGAACTATATGAGTGCCCTGTTAAATTTTGGAATTATTTCGGGTTCATTTGGCCTTTTTATACATTAATTGAGTTTCTGGACTTTTAATGTGCACAATCTAAATATCAATTGCATGCACATGCTCCGGTGCACCAAAGTGGGTTGAAAAATCACATGTGTGTCCTTGGTTGAATTTCTAGGTCCCATGGAAGAAATGAGAATGAAATTCAAACATCTGGGCGTCATGACTCGGCCGAGAACATCGAGAAACTTTGATTTTAAATTCATGTAAATCCAAAACTCGCCTAGAAATCATGAAACTTGGCATGGTGTCATGTCATGGCACTAACATGTTGTGGTAAAAAAATTGGGCCGATTTGGAAGCTCGTGGTTCTAAGAGGGAACGTGCCACCTTTGAGTGTGAAACGATATACGCTGCCCCCCCTTGAGTTTCTTAACAAAGGCAACATAGAACTACATTAGTGCCCTGTTAAATTTTGGAATTATTCCGGGTTCATTTGTTGTTTTTTATACATTAATTGAGTTTCTGGTCATTTAATGTGCATAAGTCAAATTTGAACTACAAGCACATGCACTCGTGCACCAAAGTTGGTTGAAAAATCACATTTGTGTCCTCGGGTGAATTTCTAGGTCCCATGTAAGAAATGAGAATAAAATTAAAACATCTGGGGATCGTGGCTCGGCCGAGAACATTGAGAAACTTGGTTTTAAAATTCTTGTAAATCCAAAATACGTCTGAAAATCATGAAACTTGGCATGGATGTCATGTCATGGAACTACCATGTTGTGGTAAAAAAAGTTGGCCGAATAGGAACAGATTTTGGTATAAGCTTCTTGCAAACCGAAGCTTCTCTCAAGAAGGCTCGTGGTTCTGAGAGGGAACGTGTCACCTTTGAGTGCGAACCGATATACGTTGTCCCCCTTGAGTTTATTTACAAAGGCAACATAGAACTACATGAGTGCCTTGTTCAATTTTGGAATTATTCCGGCTTCGTTTGGCCTTATTTACACATTAATTGAGTTTTGGTCATTTAATGTGCATAATTCAAATTTGAGCTACAAGCACATGCTCCCGTGCACCAAAGTTGGTTGAAAAATCACATTTGTGTCCTCGGGTGAATTTCTACTCCCTCCTTCCATCTATATAGGACCTAATGCGTTTTTCGAGGCTAACTTTGACAAACATTACAGCAATAATATATGACATGCAACTTACACAAAGCATACCGTCAAATTTGTATGTCAAAGGAGCTTCCAATAATATAATTTTCATAGTATACATCTCATGTGCTATTAATCTTGTCAATAGTCAAAGGCTGTCTTGAAAAACACATTAGGCCCTATATAGATGGAAGGAGGGAGTAGGTGTTGGGGAACGTAGTAGAAATTCAAAATTTCTACGCATGACCAAGATCAATCTATGGATTAACTAGCAACGAGAGAGAGGGGAGTGCATCTTCATACCCTTGAAGATCGCGATGCGGAAGCGTTGCAAGAACGCGGTCGGTGGAGTCATACACGAAGCGATTCAGATCGCGGCCGAATCTGATCTAAGCACCGAACAACGGTGCCTCCGCGTTCAACACACATGCAGCCCAGTGACGTCTCCCGCGCCTTGATCCAGCAAGGGAGAGGGAGAGGTTGGGGAAGACTCCGTCCAGCAGCAGCACTCTAGCAGGGCTTCGCCAAGCACTGCGAGAGACGAGGAGGGAGAGGGGTAGGGCTGCGCCAAGAGAGAGGGAGACTTGTGTCGTCTGCAGCTCCAAAAACCCCACTATTTATAGGAGGAGGGGAGGAGGGTGCGCCCCCTCTAGGGTTCCCACCCCTAGGGGTGGTGGCCAGCCCTAGATTGGATGGAGGGGGCGGCCAAGAGGGGAGAGGGGGGGCGCGCCCTAGGGTGGGCCTTAGGCCCATCTGCGCCTAGGGTTTTCCCCCTTCCCCCCTTCCCTGCGCCTTGGGCCTCTTGTGGGAGGTGCACCAGCCCACCTAGGGGCTGGTCCCTTCCCACACTTGGCCCACGCAGGCCTCCGGGGTTGGTGGCCCTCCCGGTAGACCCCCGGAACCCTCCGGTGGTCCCGGTACATTACCGGTGACGCCCGAAACTCTTCCGGTGGCCAAAACCTCACTTCCTATATATTATTCTTTACCTCCGGACCATTCTGGAACTCCTCGTGATGTCTGGGATCTCATCCAGGACTCCGAACAACATTCGGTAACCACGTATATCTATTCCCTATAACCCTAGCGTCATCGAACCTTAAGTGTGTAGACCCTACGGGTTCGGGAACCATGCAGACATGACCGAGACGTTCTCCGGCCAATAACCAACAGCGGGATCTGGATACCCATGTTGGCTCCCACATGTTCCACGATGATCTCATCGGATGAACCACGATGTCGGGGATTCAATCAATCCCGTATACAATTCCCTTTGTCAATCGGTATGTTACTTGCCCGAGATTCGATCGCCTGTATCCCAATACCTCGTTCAATCTCGTTACCGGCAAGTCACTTTACTCGTTCTGTAATGCATGATCCCGTGACTAACTACTTAGTCACATTGAGCTCATTATGATGATGCATTACCGAGTGGGCCCAGAGATACCTCTCCGTCATACGGAGTGACAAATCCCAGTCTCGATTCGTACCAACCCAACAGACACTTTCGGAGATACCTGTAGTGTACCTTTATAGCCACCCAGTTACGTTGTAACGTTTGGTACACCCAAAGCATTCCTACGGTATCCGGGAGTTGCACAATCTCATGGTCTAAGGAAATGATACTTGACATTAGAAAAGCTCTTAGCAAACGAACTACACGATCTTGTGCTATGCTTAGGATTGGGTCTTGTCCATCACATCATTCTCCTAATGATGTGATCCCGTTATCAATGACATCCAATGTCCATGGTCAGGAAACCATAACCATCTATTGATCAACGAGCTAGTCAACTAGAGGCTTACTAGGGACATGTTGTGGTCTATGTATTCACACATGTATTACGGTTTCCAGTTAATACAATTATAGCATGAACAATAGACAATTATCATGAACAAGGAAATACAATAATAACCATTTTATTATTGCCTCTAGGGCATATTTCCAATAGTCTCCCACTTGCACTAGAGTCAATAATCTAGTTCACATCACTATGTGATTGTAATGAATCCAACACCCATGGGGTTTGTTCATATCTCGCTTGTGAGAGAGGTTATTAGTCAACGGGTCTGAACCTTCCAGATCCGTGTGTGCTTTACAAATCTCTATGTCATCTTGTAGATGCAGCTACCACGCGCTACTTGGAGCTATTCCAAATAACTGCTCTACTATACGAATCCGGTTTACTACTCAGAGTCATCCGGATTAGTGTCAAAGTTTGCATCGACGTAACCCTTTACGACGAACTCTTTTACCACCTCCATAATCGAGAAAATTCCTTAGTCCACTAGTTACTAAGGATAAGTTCGACCGCTGTCATGTGATCCATTCCTGGATCACTCTTGTACCCCTTGACTAACTCATGGCAAGGCACACTTCAGGTGCGGTACACACATAGCATACTGTAGAGCCTACGTCTAAAGCATAGGGGACGACCTTCGTCCTTTCTCTCTCTTCTGCCGTGGTCAGGTCTTGAGTCTTACTCAATACTCACACCTTGTAACACAGCCAAGAACTCCTTCTTTGCTGATCTATTTTGAACTCCTTCAAAATCTTGTCACGGTATGTATTCATTTGAAAGTACTATTAAGCGTTTTTGATCTATCCTTATAGATCTTGATGCTCAATGTTCAAGTAGCTTAATCCAGGTTTTCCATTGAAAAACACTTTTCAAATAACCCTGTATGCTTTCCAGAAATTCTACATCATTTCTGATCAACAATATGTTAACAACATATACTCATCAAAAATTCTATAGTGCTCCCACTCACTTCTTTGGAAATACAAGTTTCTCATAAACTTTGTATAAACCCAAAATCTTTGATCATCTCATCAAAGCGTACATTCCAACTCCGAGATGCTTACTCCAGTCCTTAGAAGGATTGCTGGAGCTTTGCATACTTGTTAGCATCTTTCAGGATTGACAAAACCTTCTGGTTGTATCACATACAACCTTTCCTCAAGAAAATCGTCGAGGAAACAATGTTTTGACATCCTATCTGCAAGATTTCATAAATAATGCAGTAACTGCTAATATAATTCCAACAGACTCTTAGCATCGCTACGAGTGAGAAAGTCTCATCGTAGTCAACTCCTTGAACTTGTCAGAAAACATCTTAACGACAAGTCGAGCTTTCTTAATGGTGATACTTACCATCATTGTCCGTTTTCCCTTTAAAATCCATCTGTACCCAACAGCCTTACGACCATCAAGTAGTTCTTCCAAAGTCTATACTTTGTTTTATACATGGATCCTCTCTCGGATTTTATGGCCTCGAGCCATTCGTCGGAATCTGGGCCCACCATCGCTTCTCCATAGCTCGTAGGTTCATTGTTGTCTAGCAACATGACTTCCAAGACAGGATTACGTACCACTCTGAAGTAGTACGCATCCTTGTCGTCCTACGAGGTTTGGTAGTGACTTGATCCGAAGTTTCATGATCACTATCATAGGCTTCCACTTCAATTGGTGTAGGTGCCACAGGAACAACTTCTTGTGCCCTGCTACACACTAGTTGAAGTGACGGTTCAATAACCTCATCAAGTCTCCACCATCCTCCCACTCAATTCTTTCGAGAGAAACTTTTCCTCGAGAAAGGACCCGTTTCTAGAAACAATCACTTTTGCTTCCAGATCTGAAATAGGAGGTATACCCAACTGTTTTGGGTATTCTATGAAGATGCATTTATCCGCTTTGGGTTCGAGCTTACCAGCCTGAAACTTTTCCACATAAGTGTTGCAGCCCCAAACTTTTCAGAAACGACAACTTAGGTTTCTCTAAACCATAGTTCATACGGTGTCGTCTCAACGGAATTGCGTGGTGCCCTATTTAAAGTGAATGCGGTTGTCTCTAATGCCTAACCCATAAACGATAGTGGTAATTTGATAAGAGACATCATGGTATGCACCATATCCAATAGGGTGCAGTTATGCTGTTCGGACACACCATCACACTATGGTGTTCCAGGCGGTATTAGTTGTGAAACAATTTCCATGATGTCTTAATTGTGTGCCAAACTCGTAACTCAGATATTCATCTCTATGATCAAATCACAGACATTTTATCCTCTTGTCACGACGATCTTCAACTTCACTCTGAAATTACTTGAACCTTTCAATAATTCAGACTTGTGTTTCATCAAGTAAATACACTTAGCATCTACTCAAATCATCTGTGAAGTAAGAACATAACGATATCCACTGCGTGCCTCAGCACTCATTGGACTGCACACATCAAATGTATTACTTCCAACAAGTTGCTCTCTTGTTCCATCTTACTGAAAACGAGGCCTTTCAGTCATCTTGCCCATGTGTTATGATTTGCATGTCTCAAGTGATTCAAAATCAAGTGAGTTCAAACGATCCATCTGTATGGAGTTTCTTCATGCATATCTACCAATAGACATGGTTCGCATGTCTCAATCTTTTCAAAAACGAGTGAGTCCAAAGATCCATCAACATGGAGCTTCTTCATGCGTTTTATACCAATATGACTCAAATGGCAGTGCCACAAGTATGTGGTACTATCATTACTATCTTATATCTTTTGGCATGAACATGTGTATCACTACGATCGAGATTCAATAAACCATTCATTTTAGGTGCAAGACCATTGAAGGTATTACTTCAAATAAACAGAGTAACCATTATTCTCCTTAAATGAATTATCGTATTGCGATAAACATAATCCAATCATGTCTACGCTCAACGCAAACACCAAATAACAATTATTTAGGTTTAACACCAATCTCGATGGTAGAGGGAGCATGCGATGCTTGATCACATCAACCTTGGAAACACTTCCAACACATATCGTCATCTCACCTTTAGCTAGTCTCCGTTTATTCCGTAGCCTTTTATTTCGAGTTACCAACACTTAGCAACCGAACCGGTATCTAATACCCTGGTGCTACTAGGAGTACTAGTAAAGTACACATTAATATAATGTATATCCAATATACTTCTGTCGACCTTGCCTGCCTTCTCATCTACCAAGTATCTAGGGTAGTTCTGCTTCAGTGACCGTTCCCCTCATTACAGAAGCACTTAGTCTCGGGTTTGGGTTCAACCTTGGGTTTCTTCACTGGAGCAGCAACTGATTTGCCATTTCATGAAGTATCCCTTCTTGCCCTTGCCCTTCTTGAAACTAGTGGTTTTACTAACCATCAACAATTGATGCTCCTACTTGATTTCTACTTTCGCGGTGTCAAACATCGTGAGTTGCTCAAGGATCATCATGTCTATCCCTGATATGTTATTGTTCATCACGAAGCTCTAATAGCTTGGTGGCAGTGACTATGGAGAACCATCACTATCTCATCTGGAAGATTAACTCCCACTTGATTCAAGCGATTGTAGTACTCAGACAATCTGAGCACATGCTCAACGATTGAGCTTTTTCTCCCTTAGTTTGCAGGCTTAAGAAACTTGTTAGAGGTCTCATACCTCTTGACGTGGGCACTAGTCTAAAATCCCAATTTCAGTCTTTGGAACATCTCATATGTTCTGCGACGTTTCAAAAACGTCTTTGGCGCCTCAATTCTAAACCGTTAGCATTACGCACTGAATTATCACGTAGTCATCAAAACGTGTATGTCAGATGTTCGCAACATCCACAAACCACGCTCGAGGTTCAGCACACCGAGCGGTGCATTAAGGACATAAGCCTTATGTGCAGCAATGAGGACAATCCTCAGTTTATGGACCCAGTCCGCATAATTGCTACTATCAACTTTCAACTAAATTTTCTCTAGGAACATATCTTAGTAGAACTAAAGCGTAAGCTACGACGTAATTTGCAAAGACCTTTTGACTATGTTCATGATAATTAAGTTCATCTGATTATTTAATGAATTCCCACTCAGATAGACATCCCTCTAGTCATCTAAGTGATACATGATTCGTGTCAACTAGGCCGTGTCCGATCATCACGTGAGAAGGACTAGTCATCATCGGTGAACATCTCCATGTTGATCGTATCTACTATACGACTCATGTTCGACCTTTCGGTCTCTTGTGTTCCGAGGCCTTGTCTGTACATGCTAGGCTCATCAAGTCAACCTAAGTGTTTCGCATGTGTAAATCTGGCTTACACCCGTTGTATGTGAACGTTAGAACTATCACACCCGATCATCACGTGGTGCTTCGAAACAACGAACCTTCGCAACGGTGCACAGTTAGGGGGAACACATCTCTTGAAATTTTAGTGAGGGATCATCTTATTTATGCTACCGTCATTCTAAGCAAATAAGATGTAAACATGACAAACATCACATGCAAATCATAAAGTGACATGACATGGCCAATATCATCTTGCGCCTTTTGATCTCCATCTTCGAGGCGCGGCATGATCACCTTCGTCACCGGCATGACACCATGATCTCCATCATCGTGTCTACATGAAGTTGTCTCGCCAACTATTACTTCTACTACTATGGCTAACGGTTAGCAATAAAGTAAAGTAATTACATGGCGTTTTTCATTGACACGCATGTCATACAATAAATTAAGATAACTCCTATGGCTCCTGCCGGTTGTCATACTCATCGACATGCAAGTCGTGATTCCTATTACAAGAACATGATCAATCTCATACATCACATATATATAATTCATCACATCCTTTTGGCCATATCACATCACATAGCATACCCTGCAAAAACAAGTTAGACGTCCTCTAATTGTTGTTGCATGTTTTACATGGCTGCTATGGGTTTCTAGCAAGAACGTTTCTTACCTACGCAAAAGCCACAACGCTGATATGCCAATTGCTATTTACCCTTCATAAGGACCCTCTTCATCGAATCCGATCCGACTAAAGTGGGAGAGACAGACACCCGCTAGCCACCTTATGCATCAAGTGCATGTCAGTCGGTGGAACCTGTCTCACGTAAGAGTACATGTAAGTTCGGTCCAGGCCGCTTCATCCCATAATGCCGCCGAATCAAGATAAGACTAGTAACGGCAAGCAAATTGAACAAATCATCGCCCACAACTACTTTGTGTTCAACTCGTGCATAGAATATACGCATAGACCTAGGTCATGATGCCACTGTTGGGGAACGTAGTAGAAATTCAAAATTTTCTACGCATCACCAAGATCAATCTATGGATTAACTAGCAACGAGAGAGAGGGGAATGCATCTTCATACCCTTGAAGATGGCGATGCGGAAGCGCTGCAAGAACGCGGTCGGTGGAGTCGTACACGAAGCGATTCAGACCGCTGCCGAATCCGATCTAAGCACCGAACAATGGTGCCTCCGCGTTCAACACACATGCAGCCCGGAGACGTCTCCCGCGCCTTGATCCAGCAAGGGAGAGGGAGAGGTTGGGGAAGACTCCGTCCAACAGCAGCACGACAGCGTGGTGGTGGTGGAGGAGCGTGGCACTCTAGCAGGGCTTCGCCAAGCACTGTGAGAGACGAGGAGGGAGAGGGGTAGGGCTGCGCCAAGAGAGAGGGAGACTCGTGTCTTTTGCAGCCCCAAAACCCCCACTATTTATAGGAGGAGGGGAGGAGGGTGCGCCCCCTCTAGGGTTCCCACCCCTAGGGTGGCGGCCAGCCCTAGATTGGATGGAGGGGGCGGCCAAGAGGGGGAGAGAGGGGACGCGCCCTAGGGTGGGCCTTAGGCCCATCTGCGCCTAGGGTTTTCCCCCTTCCCCCTTCCCTGCGCCTTGGGCCTCTTGTGGGAGGCGCACCAGCCCACCTAGGGGCTGGTCCCTTCCCACACTTGGCCCACGGAAGCCTCCAGGGTTGGTGGCCCCTCCCGGTAGACCCCCGGAACCCTCCGGTGGTCCTGGTACATTACCGGTGACGCCCGAAACTCTTCCGGTGGCCAAAACCTCACTTCCTATATATTATTCTTTACCTCCGGACCATTCCAGAACTCCTCGTGACATCCGGGACTCCGAACAACATTCGGTAACCACGTATATATATTCCCTATAACCCTAGCGTCATCGAACCTTAAGTGTGTAGACCCTATGGGTTCGGGAACCATGCAGACATGACCGAGACGTTCTCCGGCCAATAACCAACAGCGGGATCTGGATACCCATTTTGGCTCCCACATGTTCCACGATGATCTCATCGGATGAACCACGATGTCGGGGATTCAATCAATCCCGTATACAATTCCCTTTGTCAATCGGTATGTTACTTGCCCGAGATTCGATCGCCGGTATCCCAATACCTCGTTCAATCTCGTTACCGGCAAGTCACTTTACTCGTTCTGTAATGCATGATCCCGTGACTAACTACTTAGTCACATTGAGCTCATTATGATGATGCATTACCGAGTGGGCCCAGAGTGACAAATCCCAGTCTCGATTCGTACCAACCCAACAGACACTTTCGGAGATACCTGTAGTGTACCTTTATAGCCACCCATTTACGTTGTGACGTTTGGTACACCCAAAGCATTCCTACGGTATCCGGGAGTTGCACAATCTCATGGTCTAAGGAAATGATACTTGACATTAGAAAAGCTCTTAGCAAACGAACTACACGATATTGTGCTATGCTTAGGATTGGGTCTTGTCCATCACATCATTCTCCTAATGATGTGATCCCGTTATCAATGACATCCAATGTCCATGGTCAGGAAACCATAACCATCTATTGATCAACGAGCTAGTCAACTAGAGGCTTACTAGGGACATGTTGTGGTCTATGTATTCACACATGTATTACGGTTTCCAGTTAATACAATTATAGCATGAACAATAGACAATTATCATGAACAAGGAAATACAATAATAACCATTTTATTATTGCCTCTAGGGCATATTTCCAACAGTAGGTCCCATGCAAAAAATGAGAATAAAATTGAAACATCTGGGCATCGTGGCTCGACCGAGAACATTGAGAAACTTGGTTTTAAAATCATGAAACTTGGCATGGTGTCATGTCATGGTAGTACCATGCCGTGGTAAAAAAAATTGGCCGAATAGGAACAAATTTTGGTATAAGCTTCTTGCAAATCGGAGCTTCTCTCAAGAAGGCTCGTGGTTCTGGGAGGGAACGTGTCACCTTTGTGTGCATAATTCAAATTTGAAATACAAGCACATGTTCCAGTGCACCAAAGTTGGTTGAAAAATCACATGTTTGTCCTCGGGTAAATTTCTAGGTTCCATGCAAGAAATGGGAATGAAATTCAAAATTCTGGGCGTCGTGGCTGGGTTGGAAACATTGAGAAACTTAGTTTTTTAATTCCTGTAAATTGAAAACACGCATAAAAATAATGAAACTTGGCTTGGTGCCATGACATGGCACCAACATGCTGTGGTAAATTTGCAGTCCGATTTGCGAAGGTGCACACATTAACAATCAACAAAGTCATTTTGGAACAAGTGCTGTCACGTTACAATCGGAAACACAAGTATTATTGAAACCGTGGGCGTTCTACTTACTAGTACCATTTACGTGCCGTCATGCGTCCCCATTTTTTATTAGCTAGGAGGCGCCGTGCAGGGTAGCTATTTGAGTACGAGAGGCGTGCGATCAGACCCATGCGCGTGCTTATCGGGAGGAGAGCCCTTTGACCTCCATCTGCCGTCCACCTCTCTCCCAAGGTCTCCATTAATGGCGCCCGAGCCTCTGTTTAATGGCGTGGCTATGTCTCACTCAATTGAGATTTAAGAGAGAAAAAAGAAAATCTGAAAGCACGGATCTTGATGTAAGATCCGACGGACCTATATAGCATCTACTGCGACTTATAGCAAGACTGATGAATATATAAGGATGATTTTTTTTAGCAAAGAAGGGCTTGCCCCTTCCAATTTTTATTACTGAAAACCACCACAATTCACAAGAAGTTCAGCACAACTCCAGCCTAACACGAAGGACTAAAAGCTACCAGATTGAAATCGCAACATCCCAAGAGGCCAACAAAGGCCAAACATCCGCGCTAGAACCCAACATTTCACAACCGATGACACAATCCACATCCTAACCGATTATTACATCAAAAGAAACCAGGAAACTGAAGGAAGCCTAGCAGCAACTAGAAGAACAGCAACGCCAGGGTCGCCATAGCAAGAGTTTTCTTCATTCCAGCCTCGCAACATTGGTCTTCCACAGAAAGATAAGGATGATTAATTGTCTTACATAATTAGAAAGATAATTAAAAAAGCCACATGCAGCTACGCCCGAAATACACAAGGGCAAAAGAAGAAGGAAGACAAGGATCTGGCTCGCAGATCTCTACTTTCTTGATGCGTTCCTGCAGGCCGCGGGAACTAGTCTCCACGGTGAGCGGCGATGAGCCTTTTCGTGTACTCAAGACGCTGCTTGAGAACATCCACGGATTCCTCCACCAGCCTTTGGCCTTGTTGCGGAGCATGTCATTCTCATCCATCAGTTTTTTGACGATGACGCCGGTCCTCTTCAACAAGGCACTGGTCTCCTCCAGCTGGTCTGCACTTCGGACGATCTTCTCCCTCAGCAGGTCGCGCTTGGCCCGGAGCCTCTCATTGCCCTCCCTTAGTTGCCGGACGATGCCGGTAGCCTGTTCAAACGAGGCTTTCATGTCGTCCTGCAACATCGCCCAGCCGGAGATCTGATCCATCTGGCTATGGACGATCGCATGCATGCGCCTGTAACAGTGGTCGCCTACCCGCGAGAAATTTTCCTAGGCCGCCGCGGTGCGGCGGGACATCTCTGCTGCATTCGTGGCACGGCGGGACATCTCTGCTGCTTCTGCGGTGCGGCCGGACCAGTCTGCTGCATCGACGGCGCGGCGGGACCTCTGTGCTGCTACTTCCGCGCGGCGGGACATGCCGGCTGCTCTCGCAGCGAGGCGGGACATCTCTCATGCTTCCGCTTCCATGCTCGCGTCTCCCTCGTCGCAATCTCTGGACCCAGAACTCACGCTGGCCATGGTAGACACAAGGGAAGGATGCTGAATGACTTGTTTGTTTTTGTGGATGAGGAGTTGAGGAGGAATGTGCAGTCATCTTGGCATACTAGTATTTATAACCGAGTACTAATAAGCTCCTAAGTGGGAAACCGTTTAGGTTGTGATCGGTGTGAACAGGTTTCAATTCAATATAGCGTGGTACTAATACGCTCCTAAGTGGGAAACCGTTTAGGTTGTGATCGGTGTGAATAGGTTTGCAATTCAATATAGCATGGAGCAATTTGGAACGTGACGAGACGCAAGCTCAAAATTTATTGACGGTTCTAGTTTAGAAGTGCGGCACTATTCCCGGATGGAGTACTTCTTTTTCTACTCCCTCCTTTCCGGTTTTATAGGGCTTATCTCAAAATTTTAGTTTTTCCATTTTATAAGGCTCAATTTGGTTGTTCCCCAACACATGTTCGGATTCCAAGGTGCATTAAATCATTACATGCAAGTATTAAGAGAAAATTGACCAATGCATGTACTTTATGCATGCATGCATTGCAATTAATGCATTGATAAACATAATTTTTTGAGAAAAACAAGAGCATTAATTAGGTGCTTTTGCAAACTACAAAAAATATTCCACCACTCACCATCTTGGTTGGTGAGATTTTTGAATTAAGCCCTATAAACCGGAAAGGAGGGAGTACTGCTGTGTACGTGCAATAACTGGCACCGTCGTATACATATCTTACGGTTAATGGGGCGTTCGACAGGAATAGCCGCGTGGCGAGCTCTAGGCTAGTCTTTTTTTCAGACGCATTAAACCTATCTCTCGGGACTTCTCGCATGCACCATCGTGCCACCCACAAAAACTTGTAATCTGAGTTTAGTAGTACGTTATACAGGAAGAGAAGAGGTGCACGCACGCACTCGTCCTCTCACACACGCGTCTATTTTTTCTCGAAAAGGAGGATGATGACCCCCGGCCTCTGCATCTGGGAGTCACACATGCATCTGTAGCTACGAATTGTAGTGTTCTCAACCATCCAATTGGCTCTATCATGGATGTACCTATATACTAAAACATGTCTAGATACATCTATATTTTGACAAATGGAAGGCATGTAGTGTGGAACGGAGGGAGTGCTTGTCATCAAAATGGATTAAAAGGGACATATCTAGAACTAAAATACGTCTACATACATCTCCTTTTATCCATTCTGATGACAAGTAGTACTTCTTACCCAAAGGAACTTTATATCCAACAGACACAAAATATCCGTTCGACTGTTGGAAATTACTGGTCTGATGTCGAAGTAATTGCTGCATCGCCACCAAAACCCACCATTTCTTAAGCCAAAGTAGACCGAGGTAATCCCTATATTAGCATATTACTAAGATAAACAGAAGGCACTATAGAAACATTTAGGACGTGAGCTTATCAATCTGAATGTGGAGGGACACAAGCTTAGCCCCGGCCAGCAGCTTGGGCGGAACTGTCAAGAAGGTCAGCTCCTGCACGTTGACGTCGCCGGGATCCTTGCTGCTTGTCACCTCTATTTCCACCTTGACGGCATCGATCGTGCCTTTGGGCTCCCCCGGCGGGCCGTTCACTCACAGCTTGGCCACGTAGTGCGGCAGTCGGGACGCCCCCGCTCTGATGCAGACGACCGACACAGCGATAGGCGAGCCGATGTCGAGCACGCCGTCGACCAAGAAAAACGCGTGGCAGTCCTCCTCCGCGAACAGCAAGAGCCGTGGCTCCGACAGTGGCACTTGCAGCTGGAGCACCTTGCCGTACTGGATCATGTGCACGGGCATGGGATGCGCGGTGCTGATTTGGTGGTACAGCGCCGGTGGCGGGCCTTCGTAGCCGCAGACGGGCACGGGGCATTTGCAGGGCGCGAGCGGACAAACGCTCTGCGAGCTTGTGGTAAGTGACGTAGAGCCCACAGCCTTCGTGCGGGCACTCCACCCTCACCGACGAAAGGACGGAGTCCACCGCCGTGTTCTGCACGTCGAAGCCACCGCCGCGCTCGCACTTCTCGCACTGCCACTGGTTCCCCGGGCGCTCGATGCGGTAGTCCGCGCAGGCCAGGTGCCCTCCCTTGCACTGCAGAAATCAATCGAACAGCACATCAATCAAGAAACCTGCACCTTGCTCAATCAGCCGAACGAACGAGGTGTATTCAAACCTCATACACTGGAGGCGTCAAGGTTCGGAGGCACAAGGAGCAGTGGAGCACAGTGAGGTCCATCGAGATTTTAGAGAGCTCCATCGTCGGTCCTGTTCGGTCTGCATGATCTCGCCCTCCTCGTGCACAACCGTCTCTCGACTTGGGCCGGGGTATTACAAAGCTTTATCGTCACATATTTTATACTACTTCAAGGTGCATTAAATCAACACATGCAAGTATTAAAAGGAGAGTCACGGCATGCATGCATGCGTTGTAATTAATGCATCAGTACGCAAATTATTGAAATATATCGAGTGCAGTGCTTTGATGTGTCGCGTCAACTCGTACATCAATGAGAAGTTTGATTATCCTCTCCCTCGCGGACTTAACTGCACCTGCCTTTGGCAGTATGACAGGTTGGCCACACACCTGTCGGGCCCACCTGTCATACACGCAAAGGCAGGAGCGTCCCTCCCTCGCCCATGAGCGTGGTGGCTGGCAAGACTAGGAGAAGCTTTCGCTACATGCTCTCCCTCCCGCACGCGGTGGACATGCAGCAGTTCAATCGGTGTCAGATGGCCAGAAGCGTACTGTAGTACTCCTCCAGTGTAGTAGTACTCCATCATTGTTCGACTTCCCGAAGAGGCGAAGAGCCAAGCGCAGCCCGGACGCTCGTGTGGCAGTTTCATGTGTAGAGTAGTCTAGGATAGCGTGTACCGTGTCTGTAAGCTTAAAATCGTTGGGGTCGGCTCCATTCTATGTGGCCGTCTTGAAGTTTTTTTTAAAAAAAAATAGTCTTCTGGCCCTACCTGACACCCTGGTGATTGTAGTTTGCACGCTTATCTGGTCAAGACAAGAATATATATTTTAATTTGTTTTTTTTTTCAAAAAGGGGGGACTCCCCGGCCTCTGCATCTGAACGATGCATACGGCCACATATATTTTAATTTGTGGTGGGTAAATGTTAGAGGTTGCAGCAAATATATTGTACACTGCAGGTCTTTTAGCCAAGTTTAGAGGCAAGCATGTGGGGCCAGTGCTATGATGTGTCGCGTCAACTCGTACAACGAGGAGAAGCTTGATTTTACTACACGCCTTCTCCCTCACCCATGCGCGCGGTTGCTCGCAAACGAGGACATGCTTTTGCTTAGTACTCCCTCCATTCCCTTATACAGGGCCACTATGAAAAATACATTTTACATCTATACACGGCCACTAACAGCAATCGAGATAAAAGTTAATGATGTTTTCTCGTAGTAGCAACTTGTCTAACACTTGCATGCATGTAGTCATAATGACACTATGCTACTTTCTTCTCATTCCTTCCTTGCATGCATGTGGGCGCATTAATGATCCCGGTTAACAAGAAGAAAAGTTGGATTACAAAGCGGTTATTAAATTTTACCTTGATACCTGTAATCTGAGTTTGTGGCCTTGTATAAGGGAATGGAGGGAGTAGTACTTCTTCAACAAGCTATCCGTCCCGCTCGCAGTGGACGAACATGCAGCAGTGGATTCGACACTGTAGAACAGTAGTAGTAACATCATTGTTCGTCTTCTCGAAGAGGCGAAGAGCCAAGCGCAAACCGAACGTTGCAGTTGCGAACATTGGAGCACGCATATAGCCAGGCTCTTGCATGAGACAAAATTGCTATGTGAGCCCACTATTGTACTAGTACGTACAACTACTTGCTAGTATAGCCCTGTAAACCAGAAAGGAGTATTTGCCCTTCTAGAGATTTCAACAAGTGACTAGACTACACCGATACGGAGTACATATGGAGCAAAATGAGTGAATCTGCACCGTAAATAAATACGTACTAGTTCTATCGTTTTCCTCTCCGAGGTGCACAATATTGAGTATACTGACTAGTCTCTTTTTGACACGCATTTATGTTTTTTTACACAGTACAGACGCAAGCGCTCATATACACACGCATACACTCACCCCTATGAACGCACACACGCACGGCACTATCATCTTGAAATTTACGAAGTCACCATAGGCACCTCGTCGTCGATGGGTCCATAGGTGCTTGAATGCCAAGGAGGGAGAGGGTAGCGGTTCCCGAGACGTTGAACGGTCAATGATGCATCCTCAATTACATGCAGAGGGAATTAATTGGAGAAGCAGAATAGAGCCAGCACGATGTGAATGCAACAGAGTTTGGACTCTCATATAATAAAGGCGCCCACCACTCCAATCCATCTACTCCCAAGTCTCTGCGCAACACTGCTCACTCCAATCCAAGACCAAGTGACCAGAAGCCACAAGCACCTATGGAGGCGATGGACGCGAGCGGCAGTCGGCTGTGCCAAATCATCCAAGGCGCCGGCCTGCAGCCCCGCACCGCGCAGCATTTCCAGACGATGCTGGCGACCGCAGGCATCGTAGCCCTCGCCAACGCCGGCTTCGCCTCTCGCATGGACGACATGATGGTCAACTCCATCCGCAAGTTCACCGCCGTCAAGAAGCGCGCGAACGACCTTGCCGTACTGCTCCAGCCCGCACACCCAGGCTCCTCATTGCCTGCCACCCTCATCGGCCTCCATGGTGACGAACTCTTTCAAGCCCTCGTGGCCCTGGAGGTGCCGAAGGTCGCGACAAAGAATGTGCACCTCAAGGCCGCGCTCGCCGCACAGCGCCTCGCCATGCAAGAAACCGTTGACCTGCACATCCACGTCTACGAGGAAATCATCTACATAGCCCACTACAAGGCAAGCGAGGACAAAAAGACGTTGGCCTTCTTCCAGCGGTTGGAATCTTTGGACGCCATTGTTCAGAAGCACGTCGACCTGGCCACGGAAGCCGCTGCTACTTAGGCGCCGTTCGGTGGGCCGGCGCCCTAAGTCGAGCAGGTGGACGTCGTCGATGGATGCATCTCTTCTTGCCTCCTGTAACCAGCACTGCATTGCCTCGTGGCCTTAATGTTTTATTAGTATAGTACTCCCTCCGTTCCCAAATATAAGTCTTTCTAAAGATTCCAGCAAGTGACTACTACATACGGAGCAAAATGAGTGAATCTACACTCTAAACTATGTCTACATACATCTGTATGATGTATTTCATTTGAAATAGTATCTAAAAAGGCTTATATTTATGAACGGAGGGAGTATATGGCATTTTTATTCCAGTCGTAACGTTTTCACTGTGAGTTGGGGCCGCAGTTGAGCAAACCCACCCCGCCTACCGGGCGTCGGCCGAGTTTAGAATTAGAAGAGAGAAACGAGGGAGGAGAGCTAGCTGTAGCATGGACGCTGTTGTCAGATGGGACTCGTGTTTATAGAATAGGAGTACTGAGCACTCGTGCCTCTTTTTTTTGAGGGAAAAATTAGTCGTATGTCTAGTACCACTAGTTGGGTGCGTGCGACCTATAGCTGTCATCACTTTAGCTCTCCTTTTCGAACCACGGCTACGCTTCACAGTACATATTATTTCATGCATTTATCCTCCTATATGTACTCCTAGGCTATTTCCACGTGCTCCCATTCGCCGACATGTGGGACATAGAGCATCTGGGTCGTAGTGCATGCACGACTCGGATCATATGCCGGGGTACTTTACATTTCAGACCTCACGAATTACATGCAAACCTCCCGCAGAAGAATAAATAAATGAATGAATTACTACATGAAACCGGATTATTTTCGTGGAAACCGGAGCACGTTCATTAAATTTTGGACATAACACGTTTATAAAAAATGACCGGACCGAAACCAGTCTAAGGGCCTCTTTGATTTTTTTCGCAAAAAAGGGCCTCTTTGATTCGCAGGATACTAAAAACATAGGAATGGGGAAAGTATGATGGCGATGAACCGAGACGAGGAGAACTCTAACTTAGTTAGAGGTTAGAGTTAGATTCTAACCCTGAACTAACTCTAAACCAAAGAGGTGTATGGATGGCAGGGTTAGATTGACAATAAATGTTCTATCTCAATCATTTGACTACTTTGGACCCTATTTCCTGCCGGATTTGGAGGGTGCTTGGATACATTTTAGTTCCATGACTAAAAGTAGTGGGACTAAAACTTGCTAGCGTCACCCATGCTTGGATCCAAATACTAAAGAGACTAAAATCAAGTTAATGAGCATTTATTATCCTCCAAACCCTCCAATCCAAAACTCGCCTGTGTTAAAGGAGAGGAGTTAAATGAGGAGAGAGAGGACTAATCCACATTTTAGTAGGGGTACCCCTGACTAAATTTTTTTAGTCTCAAGACTAGTTTTAGCCCCTCTTTAGTCAGGGGTGCTTGGAACTTTAGCCTCTTAAAGAGACTATTTTTAGTCAGACTAAAATAAGTCCCTTGGATCCAAGCACCCTCTTGGTGTGGCCGGCTCTTCTGTGGCCTCCTCCCGTTCACAATTGACATAAACGAACCATCTATACAAATCAAGCATGCAAAACATGATAATTTTTACTTTGTCCATACAAATGAGATATCCCACTTAAACATACAAGTCGTCAATCAAGCTTCACAAAATAAAAAAACACTTCATGAAAAAAAGAATGAGCTAACTCATCACGTAAGTCATTCACGATAGGGAGGGAGCCCGGAGCCCCTCACGCACCAAGGGAGGAGCTCGCCATCGTCGCTCTGGAGGAAGGCTCTTTAGAGCCCAAGCCCCGGGAACCCCTCCGACGCCGGCCCTTGCGAGTTGAGGTCGACACCGGCATGGGTAGCAGGGCCGCTTGCCGCTGACTGGGAACTTAATATTTGGGCCTCTAGAAATAATGCAAGCCTGTAACTAAAATACCTAGAAAGGTGAACTGAATCTTTGGGCCTCTAGAAATAATGCAAGCCTGAAACTGAAATACCTAGAAAGGTGAACTGATTCTTTGGGCCTCTAGAACTAATGCAAGCCTGAAAGTGAAATACCTAGAAAGGTGAACTGAATCTTTGGGCCTCTAGAAATAATGCAAGCCTGAAACTGAAATACCTAGAAAGGTGAACTGAATCTTTGGGCCTCTAGAAATAATGCAAGCCTGAAATTAAAATACCTAGAAAGGTGAACTGAATCTTTGGGACTCTAGAAATAATGCAAGCCTGAAATTGAAATACCTAGAAAGGTGACCTGAATCTTAGGGCCTCTAGAAAGATTTATTACCTCCTCCAGCAGCATCAAACAATTCCATGCGTGCACCACAAATCTATACCAAGTTTGATCAGGATCTACTTTTCCAAATCAGAATTAGCGCTAGAGCAAGCAAGATCAATGATATGGCCGTCAGACAGAGAAGGAACGAACAAACTCACCCCTCTCGCGACCTCCCTGGTAGATGCGCCGCCGCCGCGCACAACAGAGGGAGAAAAACGACTGGTGATGGGGGAGCGGGGCGACCTTCGAAGGCCGGAGGGAGAGGGCGGCCGGAGTAGGGCGGCGGAGGCCGGAAGGAGAGGGCAGCCGGAGGAGAGAGAGGGCGAGCGGCCCTATGGGGAACAGAGAGGAGTAGTGCGAGAGGGGGGGAGCGATCTGGTGTGGGCAGGGGAGATTTTTTTAGTTCTCTTTTAGTGGGCCCGAGGATAACTAACCCAATTAGAACCTCTCCACCGGGCTAGTTTTTTTAGCTGGGTTAGAGCAAACTAGCTCAAACTAACCCGTCTTGTTTCGATAATTTGAGGCTATTTCAACCCAAACTAGCTCTAACTCAGGGATCCAAACAAAGAGGAGTGTTACTGTACATGCTACAGTGTGGACCGTAGCACATTGTTTTTTATGGCCATATCACCACATTGTTTTCTACTACTGGTTCACTGGGCTACCGTGGTTCGCACTGCTGGTTCACTGGGCTGCCGTGGTTCGCACTCCTCCGACCTGAGTAGTACTCCCTCCATTCCTAAATATAAGTCTTCATAGATATTTCACTGTGGACCACATACGGATGTATATAGATGCATTTTATGTGTAGATTCACTCATTTTTCTTCGTATGTGGTCCATAGTGAAATCTCTCCAAAGACTTATATTTAGGAACGGAGGGAGTAGTATAGTACTAGTATATACCGCATCATTCTTTGCTCCTTCTTACTACTCCGACATGTGGGAGAGCCAGCATCCGGGTCGACGTGTCATGCACCAGATTAGAGCGCGGAACAGAAGGGGGGCATCACCCCGGTCGGAGCGCCAGTAATTCATGACTATAGTGAGTGGTCATATCACAAGTCTTTCCAGCAGTAACGCGCCGTCAAATCGCACAGCCCCACTCGCTCACCCTCCTCGCCTCTCTGTCAAACCGCCTACCCGAAAACTGCCGCGCGTACTGCCCGGGAAAAGCCCCGCCCTCAACTTTTAACTACGTGAAAATAGTTCGATCTTGTTCGTTCTATATAAATATAGTACTTACTGTATGTTTATTCACCCGTGGGGTTGTTCAATGAATGGAGGGGCGGGGAGCACAAGTGAACAATACTGTAGTACTACTAGTAGTAAGTAGGAGTCGTACAGTAGTCACCTTAAATAGAGAGTTTGTTTTCTTTAATGCCATGTACACAAATTGAAACGCTTGTTGTGGAGAGAGAAAAGATAATCACTCCACAATATATGGACGCAGGGGCCTGAGCGCTTGCTTTACTAGGGTTGCTCTCTTCATTCTCTCATCCTCTCCAGATATAAACAAGACAGCGGTAGCGACATTTTCTCTCTGCTCACCGCTGTTCACAGATCCGGCCGGATCCCTTCGGCCGGTGTGTGTAGAGGACTAAAAGGTGCATCATTCACGCGGTCATCGCCGCCGAGGGAGGAAACCCACAGCTACCAGAGGGGCCCGATCCTCTGCCCGTGCCGTTCTCTCCGACACAGCGCCGGCTCGGGAGGTCCTCCGACCCTTCTTCCTCCCTGCCGTATTGTCCGCAGATCCGACCTGCCGCCGCCAACATCCCGACGACCCTTAGGTATAAGTTCTTCGAAAGCTTCCTTGCTCTACTGCCCCAGATCCCCACGTGTCTGCATGTGCATCTTTTTCTACTCCCATCAGCTCTTCCATAGCCACCTAAATTTTTAGTATTATTAGAGGTAAAGCTACTTCATGCATTCGAATCTAGGGCTTTGTTCAAACAACAAAGAAAGGGGGGAAAGTTGTAGCATGAATCTAGGAATTGATTCAAAGAGGAAATAATATGGTGAAAGTAGTAGAGACCGGATACCCAACCGGTCTCTTGGTTGAAAAGGAAATAATGGGAAAACGCAGTACAAGCTGGATAAGGAACAAATCTATTATTGGTTGAAAAAAGGATAGAAACTGGCGGCTGGTGGACAAGTCAACAGAGTATGTCCAGGATTAGATTTGCTTCCATCACATAGTAAAAGGTCTCCAGGATTAGATTTGCTGCCCTCACATAGTAAAAGGTCTCAGGATTAGATTTGCTGCCCTCACATAGTAAAAGGTCTCAGGATTAGATTTGCTGCCCTCACATAGTAAAAGGTCTCCAGGATTAGATTTGCTGCCCTCACATAGTAAAAGGTCTCCAGGATTAGATTTGTTGCCCTCACATAGTAAAAGGTCTCCAGGATTAGATTTGCTGCCCTCACATCGTACAAGGTCTCCAGGATTAGGTTTGCTGCCCTCACATAGCATGAACAAACTCGGCATCACCACTTTATGCCTCCTTGTAGGTACATTGTGCTGATGCGTCCACTGTCGCATGTCCTTATACCAACCTTTTGCTGTTGTTAATGTAAGGGCGCATGCAAAATGAAGCGATCACACTGTTACCTTAGGGAGATGTCTAACCAGTGTTATTGTTAATCTAATGCCTCCAGTGATAAGATGCAATTAAACTGTGTTAAAAATGGCACTCCTGCTGTTTTCCCCATTATGATAAGTAAGTTGCTCCTTTACGCTACTGAGTGTCCTGGTGCCCCCACGGCCCCATGCCCTTAAATCAACTCTTTAGCTGCTGTTGATTTACTGTGTCTGGTAAACAAGCAATGACACCATTAAAGTAATCCCATATTTGAGGAATCTCATTGTTGATCGTAATGCTTCTGGTAACATGAAGCATTGCTGACGTTTTAAAATTTCTACTGTCCTTGCGTGATTGCCATGAACATAATTAAGATGCTTCTTTTCATTTTGTATATGTTTCGTATATTCTTATTGACCAGCAACTGTTTACTTTCTATCTTTTTTTGCAGATAGGGATATCCATTTCACCTTGTTGCTATTGTGACCTTTTGGTGAACTGCACAAAACACTTTTTTTTGGAATGAGTGTCTTGTGCAGTTCAACTAAAATGTCACGTGGGCAACATCTCTCAATTTTGGTGGAACTGCACAAAATGGTGATTGGATTTTCCAAAATCTCCGTCAAGTTCTGCTGGTAATCTTGTGCAACATTTTATTAGCCTTTGCAAGATGGAGCCGTCACTGTCACCACAATGGCACTTTATTTTAGTGGAACTGCACAAAAGGATTAGAAAATTATAGTTGCACCTTACATGAGCCGGACAGACAACCTTAATGTTCCTCAATTTTAGTGCAACTACTAAAGAAGAACCTGCTAGCTCACAAGAGCAAGTACTTCTTGCTAGCTGAATGATGCAATCTTTGCTTCATTTCAGGTGAACTGCAGAAAAAGGCGCATGAATTGAATCATGGAACTCCAGGCAGACCTCATCCAAGTAGAGCTGGAGGTTGAGTTCAAGGAGGCCGCTATTAAAGTGAAATCATGCTCTCCTGTCTCCTTGTTTGTGCTGTGCAAACATGCTGTGCAAACAGGAATACTCAACTACCGATGTTGTGACGGTCAAGAGCATTCGCCAAGTTCTTCGATTGTATGACATGGCTAGCCAAGATGGATTTAATCCCGATATTCACTTTATCAAAAGGCTCTAATGGGTTGGTTCTGAATCTTGCAAGCTGGGAATCAGTGAGATGTGTAGGCATCTTTGTTGTACTTATTATTTGAATCTTATTTGTGTTCTGAATCTTGCAAGCTGGGAATCAATGAGATGTGTAGGCATCTTTGTTGTACTTATTATTTGGATCTTATTAGTTGGTTCTGAATCTTGCAAGCTGGGAATCAATGAGATGTGTAGGCATCTTTGTTGTACTTACTATTTGGATCTTATTTGTTGGTTCTGAATCTTGCAAGCTGGGAAACACGGCATGATGATGCAGAGGACAACAACCATAACAAACAGTTCAAACTTGGTAGTATTATCTTTGTGAAAGTGCGACAAATGTGCTGATCATGTGCGTCCTGAGAATAATAATTCTAATTGTTGTGCATGTTGATCCTATGGCACTGATAGAACGAGCGAATGCATTGCTTGTTTTAAGTATAAATTTCTATTAAAGGTAATTAAATTTAAGTAAAGTGACCACTAACTCCTGTTATTACAATACCAATACAGACCCGCTCGTGAACCGACGTGTGGTCGAGGGTGCATCTTCTGCCGGGCGTGCAGCGGACGAGGGAGGGGTAGTAACTGTTCTCGCCTGTACACACTCAGCTTACAGTTGAATCCAGTTCCCCAAGAGCTGAAAAACGAACTGCTGCCGCCTACACACTCGTTCACTCGAAGAGACTCCAATGGCGATCCGAGGGGTGAGCCTGCTGGATATGGACTTCAGCAAGGAGTTCCCCTTTGAGTTCGCCGTTCAGTCCTATGGCTGCACCAAGTTGAATGTGATGTATCCCAATGATACGGACTCGGTGAAGCTCTGCCTCGCCTCAGTCCTATGGCTGCACCAGGTTCTGGAGCATTCGCCCGTTTCATCGGCAGCGCCGACTGCACCTTCGCTATGGTGGAGAGAAGGAAGAACGCGACGATTCGGCCATCTGGTGCAACAAGCTTGTCGACATCCAGAAGCAATACAAGATCATCAGCAACGGGCAGGAGAAGGACTCCGTGGTTGACCTCGCTGAGACCATCATCGACCCCTGATACGCCAACATGAAAGAAGACGACCTAAACACGCGGAAGGTACCTCTGAATCTAGCCTACATAACCTACGCGGCGAAGGACGCATACGCATGCTACGACATGTACAAGCAGATCTTGGACATGAGGGCGTGTCTGCTTCCCGTAACCGACGAGTACACGGACAGCCGCAGCGTCATGATCAAGCGTGCCAGGAAGGTCTAGATGTTGTACTTTATCTGTTTATAAGCACCTTTATCATCTGAGTGTTTCATGCATTAGCCTATGTGTCGTAATTATCTGTTTTGTCCAAAATATTTCTTTTAAGAACCCATTAACGTGATTGCTTTTTTAGTGGCTATTTGCTTATGTATGTAAACTAGTTCACTTGTCCGTAAAAAACTAGTTCACTCGGCTGCCGTGCTTTGAATCTCCTTCCTCCCAACATATTCCCCTCCTCAGGTGGACCCAGCAGGTCTCTGAATTTTCTCGCACTTTCTTTTTTGATGTAAACTGAGTTTTCTCCCATTACTTTCCCCTAGAACCAACTCAACCGTCCCACGTCTAGCCTAAAAATAATAATACCCCACGTACTATTAACTCATCAAATTAAAATGATATTTTATTTCATAAGTTGAAAGTTCTTACAAAATAATAATAATAATTGTTTATATATAACTTGGCAAGTTAACTCCTAGTGATTGCGTATATAAGTTTGCAAAGATTTTACTGACGTGCAATCATGTGTTTATGTTTTTATAACATTTCTCCGTCTAGCCGAACATGATATTTTCACCCAGCCTAGCAAGTCCGCGGATTTCGAGAAAAATGCAAATGGGATTTAAACGGGCTGCATAGATGCTACATCATTGTTTCACCCAGCCCACCAAATGGACTAAAAAAACAAATGGACTGGCTGACATGTGGGCCAGTAGGTCGAAGCCTAAGAAGGCGTTGGATTTACATCCAACGGCCGGCATTCTTCTTCAATCTCTCGTCTTCTTCCCCCAGCGCTGCCGGAACTGCCTGCTCCAGCCTTCGGCGTCCAGCGGCGTTGTTTTGCGCTCCTCAGCATAACGCTACCCCGCCGACGGCCAGGCCATCCCTCCACTCCGCACCTCCTATTATTCTCTGCCGAGTCTAGGCCCACCCCGCACCCGAACCAGTCAAGTTTCCCACTCCTCTCCGTCTGCGACTCCACTGCCGCGTCTTCCCCATCTCCGGGTCGTTCCAGTCTGGGGCCTCGCCGTCGTCCACCGCCTCGGTGCGCTCGGCGCGGCGTGGTCAACATACGAGAGTCATCGGAAGAGGACTGTACATGGAGAGCCTGACGGCTGGGACCCATGAGGTCCATGGTCGCACGCAAGGAAAGTTCCTCCTTATTACGCACTGTACGTGGGAAGGGCTTCTGTATTTCGCGAAAAAAAGTTCCCCCCGCTGACAGGTCGGACCCACCAGCTATATCTTCGCACACAAGGAAGTGCCTCCTTATTACGTACCAAAAAATGAATACCCCTGCTAGCTGGGACCCACCATAGTGGGTGGCTGACTTGTGGGCCTACTAAGTTGACGAGGACGGAGGGCTTTGTCAACTTAGTCAATATGAACGATTCTAGCTCCAGTGACCGTACGATGTCCATGCAACGGCCATAGTGCCTCTTCAACCTCTGGTCTTCTTGCTCCAGCCACCCAAAGCAGCGCCGGTCGTGCCGCGTGCTCCTGCCTCTCGTGGCCGGCTATGATGCCGCGGAGGCCTCACCGCCCCCTACTACTCCCACCGCTGGCCCAGGGTATCCCTGTACTCACCCACACCCCCTGTTATTCTGCGGCGACGGCAGCCTCACGCCGCAGCCGAACCAGTGAACCCTCGTACTCTTCTCCGCATGGGCATTCACTGCCGCATCTTCCCTGGCTCTGCGTCGTCCCCTTCCTAGGCCTCGTCGTCGTCCACCGCCTTGGTGGTCTCGGCGCGGCGTGGTCAATGTGGTCAACGACCGACTTCCATCGGAAGAGTACTGTACGTGGAGAGGCTGACAGCTGGGTCCACGGCCACAGCCCAGTTTTTTTTTCTGATTTGCCAAGTAAGTCGCTTTGTCAGGCCTATTAGGCTGCCAATCTTTCAAGACGAGGAGAGCTTCATTCGGCTGGCCGAGAAAATGGCCTATCAGTAATGAGAAATGGGTTGTACATTTTTAAAACACATCAAACTGGCAATTAGTTCCAAATATCTTTTTTTCATTTCGAGATTTTAAATTACATTAATTTTTATGCGTGGAGAATTTGTTGGATTTTATACTGATATACATTTATTTTTAAAATCAGTTTGAATGTGAGTCGAAATTTCGGGATTAAAAACAGTTCGGACCGCACCGAAATATGCAAAATTTCGTATAATTTTTTAACCGTGGCCACAATATGGGCTGTAATGCTAACAAAAATAATATGGGCTCTAAAAAAACCTTAAGAATTAGCAAATGGGCTGTAAATTATTAGAAATAATGGCATATGGGCTGTATGCTATTTTCCACAGATTTGAGGATTTCCTAAAAAAGGTTGACGCACAAGCAGTGACTGTTGGATGTCCATCGAACGGCCGTCGTGCTTCTTCAATCTCTGCTCTTCCTGCTCCAGCCGCTCAAACAAGCGCGGGCGGGACTGCCTGCTCCCTCCTCCCCGCGGCCGGCTGTGCTGCCGCACAGGCCTCACCGCCCCACCGTACTCCCATCGCTGGCCTAGCCATCCCTCTACCCACCCACACCTGCTGTTATTCTCCGGCGACGGCAGACGAACCAGTAAACCCTCGTACAGTCGTACTCCCCTCCGCGTGGGAAACAACTGCCGAGTCTTCCCTGCCTCCGTGTCATTCCCTTCCTAGGCCTCGCCGTCGTCCACTGCCCTGGTGCTCTCGGCGCGGCCTGGCCAACGTGGTCAACGACCGACATGCATCTGAAGTGGACTGTACGTGGAGAGGCCGACAGCTGGGTCCACGGCCGCACGCAAGGAAATGCCTCCTTATTACGTGCAAAATAATGATTCCTCCACTTGACATTAGGGACCCACCGATAGGGCCTCTGTATTTCGCGAAAAAAATGTTACCGCCGCTGACAGCTCGGACCCACCAGCTATATCTTCGGACGCAAGGAAGTGCCTCCTTATTACGCACAAAAAAAATGAAGACTCCCCCTGTTAGCTGGGACCCAGTATAGTGGCAGGCTGACTTGTGGGCCTACTAAGTTGACGGGGACGGAGGGCTTTGTCAACTTAGTCAATATGCACGATTCTAGCTCCAGTGACCGTACGATGTCCATCCAACGGCCGTAGTGCTTCTTCAACCTCTGGTCTTGTTGCTCTAGCCGCCCAAACCAGCGCCGGTCATGCCTCGTGCTCCTGCCTCCCGTGGCCGGCTGCGATGCGGCGGAGGCCTCACCGCCCCTACTACTCCCACCGCTGGCCAGGCCATCCCTCTACTCACCCACACCCCCTGTTATTCTGCGGCGACGGCAGCCTCACACCGCAGCGAACCAGTGAACCCTCGTACTCCTCTACGCGTGGGCATCCACTACCGCGTCTTCCCCGGCTCCGCGTCGTCCCCTTCCTAGGCCTCGCCGTCGTCCACCGCCCTGGTGCTCTCGGCGCGGCGTGGTCAACGTGGTCAAGGAACGGCTTCCATCGGACGTGGACTGTACGTGGAGAGGCTGACAGCTGGGTCCACGGCCACAGCAAGGAAGTGCCTCCTTATTACGTGCAAAATAATTATTCCTCCACCTGACAGCGGGGACCCACCGGACGGGCCACCGTATTTCGTGAAAAAAATGTTTGCCCCTGACTGCTGGGACCCACCAGCTACATCTTCGCACGCAAGGAAGTGCGTCCGGGCAAAAAAAAATGATTCGCCCCCCTAACTGTTGGGACCCACCTGCTACGTCTTCGCAGGCAAGGAAGTGCCTGACAATGAGGACCCACCTGGTCGAAGCGTACGTAGCGTTGTCATTCCGGTCGCGAACGTGTACGTACATATATACTGGTGGATGTAGAGGCGCGCACGTGTCGTAGTAGAGGCGCGTACGTGTCGTAGTAGAGGCGCGCACGTAGCATGTACACGTACGTACAGCGGCCAGGGTGCAAGAAAGAAAATACGGCCACGTATGTGTACATACGAGCGGGGTCTCGAACGCCTACTCGCGCATACGTACGACCAGGCCTCGTGTACATGGCTGGGTCGGAACGGAGAAACAGCGTCGTCATCGTGTTCATGGGGAGGCAACGGAATGCGTCGTGTTCATCGGGAGGCAACGGATAGCATGGAAGCCAACTGGCTGGGTCGGAACGTAATGCGTGGCCGTGTTCATCGGGAGGGCTTGGACGGAACAGGCGATGGAAACGAGGCCTGGCGTACCGCACAACGGAGGAAACGGACCTCCTACGTTCGGAACAGGGTCCTGTTGATCGGGAGGGGTGTGGCGTACCGCAAAACGGAGGAAACGGACCTCCTACGGTTGAAACGGGGGTCCTGTTGATCGGGAGGGGTGTGGCGTAGCGCAAAACGGACGAAACGGGGGTCCTGTTGATCGGGAGGGGTGTGGCGCACCGCAAAACGGACGAAACGGGGGTCCTGTTGATCG
>NC_057805.1:109958227-109970288 GCF_018294505.1 Triticum aestivum | reverse complement strand
ACAGACCTCCTACAGTCGAAACGGGGGTCCTGTTCATCGGGAGGGGTGTGGCGTACCGCAAAACAGGACTCCACGGGATACTGTTCATCTCCACTGTCGACCTCCTCCAGCCTCCACGGGCTCCTGTTCATCCAGCCTCCACCGCGCGCTACTCCACTGGCTACTGTTCAACCACCCCTCCACAGGCACCCCTCCACCGTCTACTGTTCATCCAGCCCTCCACACCACGGGGTCCTCTTCAACCACCCCTCCACGGGCACCCCTCCACCGTCTACTGTTCATCCAGCCCTCCACACCACGGGGTCCTGTTCATCCAGAGGCAACGCCACCGCTCACTGTTCATCCAACCCCCCCCCAACGCTCACTGTTCATCCAATCAATCGGCTTCAGTTAGCAGCAGTAGCGAAGGAATCGCTCGATCACTCGGGTTTAGTAACGCGTAGCCTGCAGTGCAATCGCTCGGGTTCAGTTAGAGCCCAACGCCTCGCTCGGGTTCAGTTAGAGCCAACGCCTCACACACACGCGCGTACGTGTACGAGAGAAACGCGCATCACTCGGCCCCCGACCTCCCACCGTAACCGGGAACTCGCCGAAATTTTCCTCGCCCTCGCTTCTACCACGGTTTTTTCCGTCATGGACGGCCCAAAGAATGTCATGCAGCTGCGTCTCCGGCCCGCCCAGGACGAAAAGCCCATTTTCTGTCATGATTTTTTGTCATAGAAGTAGGAGCCCACCACATCTATGATGATACCGGGTTTTGTCACAATTATCGTCATAGAAGTGTCATATGTATGACAGAAAAAAATTCGTTCGGCCCAAAATGTCACGGATGTGTCGTTTTTTTGTAGTGTAACAACAGTCCCAGGGGGAGTTTTGTTTGCAATTATTTTTATTTAGTTTGCATAAAGCATGGGACTGGGCATCCCGGTGACCGGCCATTTTCTCGTGAGTGAGGAGCGGAGTCCACTCCTCTTGAGAATAACCCGCCTAGCATGGAAGATACAGACAGCCCTAGTTGATACATGAGCTATTCGAGCATACAAAACAGAATTTCATTTGAAGGTTTAGAGTTTGGCACATACAAATTTACTTGGAACGGCAGGTAGATACCGCATATAGGAAGGTATAGTGGACTCATATGGAATAACTTTGGGGTTTAAGGGATTGGATGCACAAGCAGTATTCCCGCTTAGTACAAGTGAAGGCTAGCAAAAGACTGGGAAGCGACCAACTAGAGAGCGACAACAGTCATGAACATGCATTAAAATTAATAGACATTGAGTATGAGCGTGAGTAGGATATAATCCACCATGAACATAAATATCGTGAAGGCTATGTTGATTGGTTTCAACTACATGTGTGAACATGTGCTAAGTCGAGTCACTTACATCATTCAAAGGAGGATACCACCCCACTATACCACATCACAACCATTTTAATAGCATGTTGGCATGCAAGGTAAACCATTATAACTCATAGCTAATCAAGCATGGCATAAGCAACTATGATCTCTAATTGTCATTGCAAACATGTTTATTCAGAATAGTCTGAATCAGGAACGATGAACTAATCATATTTACAAAAACAAGAGAGGTCGAGTTCATACCAGCTTCTCTCATCTCAGTCAGTCCATCATATATCATCATAATTGCCTTTCACTTGCATGACCGAACGATGTGAAAATAATAAGAGTGCACGTGCATTGGACTAAGCTGGAATCTGCGAGCATTCAATAAACAGGAGAAGACAAGGCAATATGGGCTCTTGGTTAAATCAACAATAATGCATATAAGAGCCACTTCAACAATTTTAATTATGGTCTTCTCCTATCGACCCCCAAAGAAAAGAAAAGAAATAAAACTATTTACACGGGAAAGCTCCCAACCAGCAAAAGAAGAACGGGAAATCTTTTTGGGTTTTCTTTTTAATTATTACTACTACAGCAAGAAAAATAAACTAGATAAAATCTACACTATTTTTTTGGTTTTTCTTAAGGTTTATCAAACACACAAGAAGAAAGCAAGAAAAAGAAAATAAACTAGCAAGGATATTACAGTGAAAGAGTATGAGCACCGACATCTAGCAATGAGTGTGTGAACATAAATGTAATGTTGGTGAGAGATACGTACTCCCCCAAGCTTAGGCTTTTGGCCTAAGTTGGTTTATTGCCACGGATGGCCTGGCGGATATCCATAGTGGTAGCCGGGGTCGTACTGAGATGCAGCGGCTATTGCCTCCTGAGCTGCAGCGTGGCGGCGAGCTGCCTCCGCCCTCCTCTCGTACTCATCTGCCTCCTCTCTGGTAATAACATATTTTCCTTTTGCCTGATAATCAAAGAAGGCAGGAGCAGGGAGAGTAATACGGACAGCACGACGTCTGTCAAAGATTAAGAGATACTGGAGAGGTGATTCATTCCTCTCGACAAACTGGTGGTGAACCATAGCATTAAATTCTAGGTAAGCAGGAGGCAATTCAATATCATAATTACGTATGGTTACACCAAGAAAATCAGCTAAGCGGGTTGCGTAAATTCCACCGAAGAAATCTCCATTAAATCTATTATGATGCAACCTACATGCAACAATGGCTCCCAAATTATAAGATTTGTCTCCTAACACAGCACTCCTAAGAATACTGAGGTCAGGGACACACATGTGACATGCTTCATCTTTACCATTTATGCACCTACCTATGAAGAGAGCAAAATAATGTATAGCAGGAAAATGAATGCTCCCTATGGTAGCTTGTGCTATGTCTCTAGATTCCCCCACAGTTATACTAGCAAGAAATTCTCTAAATTTAGATTTGCGGGGTTCACTAGTACTACCCCAATGTGGAAGTTTGCAAGCAGTAGTAAAATCCTCTAAGTCCATCGTATAAGATTTTTCATAAAGATCAAACAGGACAGTTGGAGAATTGCGTGAAGATGAAAATTCAAACCTCCTCACAAAGGAACTAGTGAGATAGTGGTACTGGCGGCACTTTTCTTCCTCGAAGCTCACAAGATTGGCGTTACGCAAATATGCGTTAAATTCTTCCTTGATTCCCGCTCGATCCATAAAGTTTTCTTAAGGCCATTCAGAAGGCCGCACTGGAGCGTCCCTTGGCGGCTCATCGTCAGCATCACGCATTGCAAGCCTGGGTCCTTGCTTCCTTGAAGAACCACCTTGGTACATTTTCCTAAGCATATTTCTTCCTCTGAAAAATTTCTGAAATTTTTAGTAACTTCAAATAAAAGTGAACCAAGCTCAACAAAATTGATAGCAACTACTCCTACAAGTGCCTAGAGCCTTTATCAAGCATTAGAACTACTTGGAACCATACAAATTTGACATGCAAGCTCAAGAACATGGTGACCTAGGCAGCACAAATTTGCAATGAATAAAGCACTAGAACAAAAACTAATTGGACCAATGGAGGAGTCACATACCAAGGAACAATCTCCCCAAGCAGTTTTGTGAGAGGTGCTTTGAGCAAGGAGATCGAAAATCATAGCAAAATGAGCTAGAACTCGTGCTTGAGCTGGATGGTGATTTTTTTGGGAGGAAGAAGAAGTGTGTGGGTGCAGGAATAAGTGGAGGGGAGCCACCGTGGGCCCACGAGGCAGGGGGCGCGCCCTGTAGGGGTGGGCGGGCCCTGGACCCTCGTGGCTAGGTGCTTGCTCCCCCTGTTGTGTTCTTAGTGCCAGATATTCTCAAATATTCCAGAAAAAATCATATTCCATTTTCAGGGCATTTGGAGAACTTTTATTTTTGGGGTATTTTTATATTGCACGGATAAATCAGAAAATAGACAGAAAAATACTATTTTTACTTTATTTCAACTAAATAACAGAAAGTAGAAAGAGGGTACAGAAGGTTGTGCCTTCTAGTTTCATCCATCTCATGCTCATCAAAAGGAACCATTAACAAGGTTGATCAAGTCTTGTTAACAAACTCATTCCGAATAACATGCAACCGGAGAAATTTCGAATGACACTATGTTACCTCAACGGGGATATGCACATCCCCAATAATAAGAATATCATATTTCTTTTTGACAGTAGGAGGAGGAAATTCAAAACCTCCAAAAATAATCGATGGAATTTTTCCAATAGAATTGATACTGTGGACTTGAGGTTGTTTCCTCGGAAAGTGTACCGTATGCTCATTACCATTAACATGAAAAGTGACATTGCCTTTGTTGCAATCAATAACAGCCCCTACAGTATTCAAAAAGGTCTTCCAAGAATAATAGACATACTATCGTCCTCGGGAATATCAAGAATAACAAAGTCCGTTAAAATAGTAACGTTTGCAACCACAACAGGCACATCCTCCCAAATACCGACGGGTACAACAGTTGATTTATCAGCCATTTGCAAAGATATTTCAGTAGCTGTCAACTTATTCAAGTCAAGTCTACGATATAAAGAGAGAGGCATAACACTAACACCGGCTCCAAGATCACATAAAGTAGTTTTAACATAGTTTCTTTTAATGGAGCATGGTATAGTGGGTACTCCTGGATCTCCTAGTTTCTTTGGTATTCCACCCTTAAAAGTATAATTAGCAAGCATGGTGGAAATCTCAGCTTCCGGTATCTTTCTTTTATTAGTGACAATTTCTTTCATATACTTAGCATAAGGATTCATTTTGAGCATATCAGTTAATCGCATCCGCAAAAAGATAGGTCTAATCATTTCAGCAAATCGCTCAAAATCCTCATCATCCTTTTTCTTGGATGGTTTAGGAGGAAAAGGCATGGGTTTCTGAACCCATGGTTCTCTTTCTTTACCATGTTTCCTAGCAACAAAGTCTCTCTTATCATAACGTTGATTCTTTGATTGTGGGTTATCAAGATCAACAGCAGGTTCAATCTCTGCATCATTATCATTACTAGGTTGATCATCATCATTAACATTTTCATTAGGTTCATCTTCATTACCAGATTGTGTTTCAGCATCAGAGATAGAAATATCATTTGGATTCTCAGGTGGCTCAGCAATAGGTTCACTAGAAGCATGCAAAGTTTTATCATTTTTCTTTTTCTTCTTTTTAGAAGGACTAGGTGCATCAATATTATTTCTCTGAGAATCTTGTTCAATTCTCTTAGGGTGGCCTTCAGGATACAAAGGTTCCTGAGTCATTTTACCAGTTCTAGTAGCCACTCTAACAGCATAGTCATTTTTCTTACTATTCAATTCATTGAGAAAATCATTTTGAGCTTTAAGTACTTGTTCTACTTGAGTGGTGACCATTGAAGCATGTTTACTAATGAGTTTAAGTTCACCTTTAACATTAGCCATGTAATTACTCAAGTGTTCAATCATATAAGCATTCTGTTTTAATTGTCTACCAAAATAAGCATTGAAGTCTTCTTGCTTAACCATAAAGTTATCAAACTCATCTAGACAATGGCTAGCAAACTTAGTAGGAGGGATTTCAGCTTTATCATATCTATAGAGAGAATTTACCTTTACTACCTGTGTCGGGTTATCAAGACCATGAGTTTCTTCAATAGGTGATGGATTGAGATCATATGTTTCTTCAACAGGCGGTAAATTAAGACCATGTATTTCTTCAATAGGAGGTAAATTCTTAACATCTTCAGCTTTAATACCCTTTTCTTTCACAGATTTCTTTGCCTCTTGCATATCTTCAGGACTGAGAAATAGAACACCTCTCTTCTTCGGAGTTGGTTTAGGAATAAGCTCAGGAGTTGGCTCAGGAAGTGTCCAATTATTTTCATCTGTCAACATATTATTCAATAGAATTTCAGCTTCATCCGGTGTTGTTTCCCTGAAAACAGAACCAGCACAACTATCCAGGTAATCTCTGGAAGCATCGGTTAGTCCATTATAAAAGATATCAAGTATTTCATTTTTCTTAAGAGGATGATCAGGCAAAGCATTAATTAATTGGAGAAGCCTCCCCCAAGCTTGTGGGAGACTCTCTTCTTCAATTTGCACAAAATTGTATATATCCCTTAAAGCAGCTTGTTTCTTATGAGCAGGGGAAAATTTAGCAGAGAAGTAATAAATCATATCCTGGGGGCTACGCACACAACCAGGATCAAGAGAATTAAACCATATCTTAGCATCACCCTTTAATGAGAATAGAAATATTTTAAGAATATAAAGGTAGCGAGATTTCTCATCATTAGTGAAAAGGGTGGCTATATCATTTAATTTAGTAAGATGTGCCTCAACAGTTTCAGATTCATAGCCACAAAAAGGATTAGCTTCAACCAAAGAAATTATATCAGGATCAACAGAGAATTCATAATCCTTATAAGTAACACAGAAGGTGAAGTAGCAAAAGCAGGGTCAGGTTTCATTCTAGCATTAAGAGATCGCTGCTTCCACTTAGCCAATAACTCCTTAAGATCACTTCTATCATTGCAAGCAAGAATGGCTCTAGCAGATTCTTCATCCAGAACATAACCCTCAGGCACAACAGGTAGTTAATATTTATTAGGGGGAGAGTCTTCATCATCACTATCTTCAATATTATCAGTTTCAATAATTTCATTCTCTCTAGCCCTAGCAAGTTGTTCATCAAGAAATTCACCAAGTGGCACAGTAGTATCAAGCATAGAAGTGGTTTCATCATAAGTATCATGCATAGCAGAAGTGGCATCATCAATAATATGCGACATATCAGAATTAATAGCAGAAGCAGGTTTAGGTGTCGCAAGCTTACTCAAAACAGAAGGTGAATCAAGTGCAGAGCTAGATGGCAATTCCTTACCTCCCCTCGTAGTTGAGGGATAAATTTTTGTTTTCTCGTCTTTCAAGTTCTTCATAGTGACCAGCAGATATAAATCCCAAGTGACTCAAAGAATAGAGCTATGCTCCCCGGCAATGGCGCCAGAAAATAGTCTTGATAACCCACAAGTATAGGGGATCGCAACAGTTTTCGAGGGTAGAGTATTCAACCCAAATTTATTGATTCGACACAAGGGGAGCCAAAGAATATTCTCAAGTATTAGCAGTTGAGTTGTCAATTCAACCACACCTGGATAACTTACTATCTTCAGCAAAGTATTTAGTAGCAAAGTAATATGGGAGTAACGGTAACGGTAACAAAAGTAATATTTTTGGGTTTTGTAGTGATTGTAACAGTAGCAATGGAAAAGTAAATAAGCGGAGAACAATATGTGAAAAGCTCGTAGGCATTGGATCGGTGATGGAGAACTATGTCGGATGCGGTTCATCATGTAACAGTCATAACATAGGGTGACACAGAACTTGCTCCAATTCATCAATGTAATGTAGGCATGTATTCTGAATATAGTCATACGTGCTTATGGAAAAGAACTTGCATGACATCTTTTGTCCTACCCTCCCGTGGCAGCCGGGTCCTAATGGAAAGTAAGGGATATTAAGGCCTCCTTTTAATAGAGTACCGAAACAAAGCATTAACACATAGTGAATACATGAACTCCTCAAACTATGGTCATCACCGGGAGTGGTCCCGATTATTGTCACATCGGGGTTGCCGGATCATAACACATAGTAGGTGACTATAGACTTGCAAGATAGGATCAAGAACTCACATATATTCATGAAAACATAATAGGTTCAGATCTGAAATCATGGCACTCGGGCCCTAGTGACAAGTATTAAGCATAGTAAAGTCATAGCAACATCAATCTCAGAACATAGTGGATACTAGGGATCAAACCCTAACAAAACTAACTCGATTACATGATAGATCTCATCCAACCCATCACCGTCCAGCAAGCCTACGATGGAATTACTCACGCACGGCGGTGAGCATCATGAAATTGGTGATTGAAGATGGTTGATGATGACGACGGCGACGGATTCCCCTCTCCGGAGCCCCGAACGGACTCCAGATCAGCCCTCCCGAGAGGTTTTAGGGCTTGGCGGCCGCTCCGTATCGTGAAACGCGATGACTCCTTCTCTCTGATTGTTTTCTCACCGAAAGTGAATATATGGAGTTGGAGTTGAGGTCGGTGGGGTGTCAGGGGGGCCATGAGGCAGGGGGCGCACCCAGGGGGGCAGGCGCGCGCCCCACCCTCGTGGACAGGGTGTGGGCCCCTGGCATGGATTTTTCTTCCAGTATTTTTAATATTTTCCAGAAAGATGTTTTGTGGAGTTTCAGGTCATTCCGAGAAATTTTGTTTCTGCACATAAATAACACCATGGAAAGTCTGCTGAAAACAGCGTCAGTCCGGGTTAGTTCCATTCAAATCATGCAAGTTAGAGTCCAAAACAAGGGCAAAAGTGTTTGGAAAAGTAGATACGGCGGAGACGTATCAACCATGTCTTCAATCTCACCAAAGCCGGCAGTCAGCAACGCCTCCTTATCGGTCCAGGCGAAGCGTTCGGTCTCGAACTCAGCAAGGAGAGCGGCATCCTTTTCCTCCGCCTCCTTTTGGGCTTTCTTGAGAAGCTCCGCCTACTCCGCCAGTTGCGTGGTCAGCCGGTCACGCTCCTCGGCCAGCTTGCTGTAGTCTGCCTCCTTGGCATGCAGCGCGGTGTTGGCTTCACCCAGCTGCTGCTGCAGGGCGGTGTTGGCCTCTGCAAGAAGAGACAAAGAAAAAGGCGTCAGCGTCCAATAGAGAAGAAGTACAGTCGCTGGGGAGATCTGGCCCGAATGCTCAGCAGTCGGCCCGAATCTCGGGGACTATAGCTCGTGGGTGCGCCAGCGCGCCCCCGCAGAGAAAGAAGTTATCAATGTCAACAAAGAAGAAGAAAACAAAGACTTACTCTGGCTTTCCGACAAGTCGGTGGTCCGTCGATTCAGCTCCTGGACTTTGGAGTTGAAGGCGGCCGCGCGGAGATTATGATAATCCTGTAGTGAAGATATCAGACAATGTTAGTACTCGGAGCTTGCCAATTAAAGTTCCGAGCCGCCTGCTCAGCAGCCGGCCCGAAACTCGGGGACTACACCCAGTGGGTGCGATGGCGCGCCCCCACAGAGAAATACAAGAATTAAAGATGAAGAAGCATACCCGGACGGCGGCTCGCGACTCCAGGAACGCTTGGTTGCACCGCTTCTGGGCGTCGGCCTCGGCCCGGAGTTTGCCTTGGACATCCAGAATCGCCTGATTCAAAGGGCCTGTCCCACCTCCCCGCACCCAATCAGCGGGCGCGGCGCTGGTCGCCTCGGCGTCCGGGATCGAAGAGCTCGCGGCTACGGCATCCAGCGGGCGTGGCGCCGAAGCCGCCTTTGCAAACCGGCGGCGTGATGGTGTGCGGACCTCGGGAGTCGGGCCCGTCACCATCTCGTCTCCGGCTGGCGGCACCGGCAGGTCCGCCGGCTGCTTGTCTCGCGCCCCTCCAGATGGTGGTGGTGGAGGCACGACCACATCCGGCATGACGACATTCGCCGCCATCCCTCTCCATGATCGGGTGCTCGTCGCCTGCTCCCCCAGTCGGCCCCATGAACTCTGGTGGCGGTGGCGCGGAGGTTAAGGGGACGACGAATAACGCCGACTGACGGCGCGCGGCTTCTTCAGCCTGCTCCTTCGCCTTGGCAGCGGCCTCTGCCTCCGCCAGCTTCTTCAATGCGGCAGCCTCCGCCTTGTGTGCCTCCGCCTTCTCCAGGTGGGCGGCTTCTTGCTCCTCGCACACCCCCCGCGCGTTTCGCTCCCGAGCCTCTGGGAGGTCGGCGGCCGGATCGATTCGTCGGGTGGTGGTGGAGGTCTCCGCCGACCCAACGATGGAGGCGGCGGCCGTCTTCTCAAGAGAGAGCGGGGCCCTAAGTCAGGAAAGACGAAGAGGGGAAGCTCAGAAAGAATCAACAAGAAAGAAAAGCACAAGGGAAAGATACCTACGCCGACACCATGGGAGGCGCCTTCGGGAGCTTCTGAAATTTGGCCGCCTTCATGGCGGCCTCCTTCCGCCTTGTCACGGCGGTCGGGTTCTTGGCCTTCTTCGGCGTGCTACCGAACAAGGCGACGCCCTGTTTACGCTTTCGCGTGCCGCCTCGAGCAGTCCATTCGGCGGAGGGGCCCGCGACCGCCCTGCCGGCGCCTCGTGCAGGGCGCGGCTCGTCCTCCTCATCGTCATCGTCAGGCCAAGTCTCGATACCGCCTTCTTCGGAGCCGCTGGCTCCATAGATGCCGCCTGTGGCGTCGTCATCCAAGGCGGCCACCCCCAGGTCGGGGTCGTCCACGTCGCTCACAGCTCGGTCCGGTGCATAGGGGCCACCCACCCCCATGATGGCGGATGTCGCCTCCGACATGTAGATCTGTTTCAAAGGGCAAGAGGCCGACTGTTCAAGACCACAAGACGAAATCAAGACGAAGTATTGAAGAAGGGAAAGGTAGAAGAACTTACGGCTAGTGGCGGGTCCGTGCGGGAGTACGGCAGCTTGCCGAACCGCCAGGGCACCTCCAGCTTGAGGTCGGAGATCTCGTTCACTAGATTCGACACCTCAGCAGCCAACATCTCCTTGGTACTCAGCCGGCATGGGTCGCGGTGCCCGCTCATTCGGCTGATCAAGTGAGGCCGGCCTTGGAGCGGGAGAACCCGGCGCGCCACGAAGGCAACCAACATGTCGGACGCAATGAGGCCTTCGGCCTCGGTCAGCACCCGGAGTCGATTGATGGCGGCAGCGCCGTCTGCTGACACCGGCTTCGGCTTGTAGCCCCAGTTGGCCCGAGGCTCAGCCGGAGGGCCGGCTTCATAAGCCGGCAGGTTGATGAAGTCGACGGCCGGGTCGACGTTCTCCACGTAGAAGTAAGATTGCTGCCACATCTTGACCGACTGTGGCAGCTTGATGGAGGGGAAGGCGTTCCTGGGAGATGGACGACGCACCGCGACGAAGGCGTCGCACTGGGCTGCCACCTCCCGGACGGAGGTGCCTAGCTTGGTGTAGAAGAACGCTCCCCACAACTTGATGGTGGGGAGGATGCCGAGGTAGCCTTCGCACATCATGATGAAGGCGGACAGAAGCATCATGGTGTTGGGCGTGATGTGATGAGGTTGGAGATGGTAGAACTCGAGGAACGAGCGGTGAAAGCCGCTCGCCGGCAGGCCGAAGCCGCGGATGAAGTGCGAGCGGAAGACGACCCACTCGCCCTCCGCCGGCGCCGGCGAGATCTCCCCCGCAGGAGGCACGCACGCCTTCACGTAGCCTGCGCCGGGAAGACGCCGCGTGTCGCGAAGGAAGGCGATGTGGTCTTCATTGACGTTCGACCCATCCCGGTCTCCTCCCCGCTCGCGCGCCATGGAAAGCTCGACGAGGCAAATGGCGCTGCGGGGGAGCAAGGATCGGAGCAGGGCCAAGAGAGCTCGGGCGGAAGAGCTCAACGGAAAACGAGCAGCGGCAGCACTCCGGCAGAGCTCTGGGGTGTTGTGGCGAGAGGAGGAAGAAGGAGGCAAGAATGGGGTGAGGGGCGCGCGTGCTCCGCCGCTCCCCCTCCTCCTCCTGCTTATAGCCAGGCGGGCTATGAAGCGGAGGGGGCGATGTAATGCCTCGGATCCAATGCGCCAGGTGTCCGCCAGCTATTCGTCGTTGTTGCCATGTCATTTGCTTGCATGTTGCATTTGGCCATGTCATCGTCTGCATTGCATCCTCATATTTTCAAAACTTGCATCCGGTCTTTTTTCGCGTTGTCCGTTAAGCGACCCGACACTCTCGCGCCCGTCGCCCCTCTCAGACCTTGTTTCATGAGTGGAATAAAAACGTTCTCGGAATGGGTCGAGATTTTCCGTGTGGCCTTGGTATATCACCGGTAGACCGCCCGTCAAATTTCGTTCCATTTGGAGGTCGTTTGATGCCGCAACGGTTAACCGCGTAGCCCGAAACCCCTCTCTCTTTGCAGGCCAGCACCCCTCCACCACAGCCCACTAGCCCATCCTAACCCCCTCCATGCTCTCAGTCGTTCGATCACAATCGTGTGGGCGAAAACCGCACCCCATTTGGACACTCCTAGCTCCCTCTACCTATATAAACGCCCCCTCCCCCTCCATTTCCGGGTCCAAAACCCTAAAAATCGCCCTCCGCCGCCACTGGACACGTCCGGCCTCACCGGACGGGAATCTGCCGCCGCCCGCGGCCAATCGGGGCGCGCCACGCGTCTTCCCGCCGCCGTCCCCGCG
>NC_057805.1:109937906-109957899 GCF_018294505.1 Triticum aestivum | reverse complement strand
CCGCCGTCTTGCCGCGCCTCCGCCGCCGTCCTCCGGCGCCCCGCCGGCCGAGCTAGCCGCCCCCGTGCCTCCCCGGCCCAGATCCGGGGAAGGAGACCCCGGATCCACCTCCTCCGCCGCCTCAAGCTCGCCGCCGGCAATCCCTCGCCGGAGAGCCGCCGCCGCGGCCGTCCATGTCCGCCCCGGCCCGATCCGCGGGACCGCACCCAGATCCATCTCGCCCGACCCGATCCGCGTTGACCCCGCGAGGTTGATTTTGCTCCAAGTCCCGAAAATCTTGCTTTATGTTAGCATGTTCATCGTGTCATATCGCTTTGCAAATTGCTCGGTTTTGCGTGCATAATTCATAAAAATGTTCATCATCAGATGCTATTCATTTTATTCCATTGGGTCATGCTTGTTTGAGTCCATCTTGATGCCCTAACCATCGTTGCAAGAGTGCTATATGATGTTAACTGCTGTCTATATACAGAACTTGCTGATTTGTTAATTTCGTTACATTTTGTGTGTGCATCCTATGAGATTTATGTCTACATGTGTTTTAGACTACATCATGTCATCTTTACAGGGGTGCTTGTCTTGTATTTTTGTAATCTATGTGGTGACTATCACAAGCATGCAAAGTAGCCTCCATGATGTTGCTGATTTCTGTGACTTAGTGTTTTCTGCCAAGTCTGTAGCTGTAGCATCGTGATGCCATGTAAACCTGCTGTCACCATGAGTTCTATGCATAATCTAGAGATGTTCAATAAGGGTGTTTTGTTATACTTGTTATGGTATATCCATCCATGCCCTTGGTTGCATTTATAGCCTGTGTAGATTGTTGCAAACTTGCTCTCAACTTGCTAAATAATGTTGCTGTCAGCCTATTAACATGAAGTTCAGTTTTGACATGTGTTTTGCTAGTGATGCATGCACCCTATGACCATGATATTTCCATGCTTAGCTTCATATTTATGCCATCTTGATGTTTGTCACCTTGTCATGCCATGTATTGCTCTGTGGTGATTATTTCAAGCTCACCAACATGCCTACTTATCGTTGTTTCTGCCATGAACTGTTATTTTCACGAAGTCTGAATCTGTTTATGAAACTTGCTATGTTTACATGGGTGCCATCATATCTTCTATGCAATTAGTAGATTCATGTCAAGCCTTTGTTTGCTATGATCTGTTCATGTAGCATGTTGTTTGATAGCTCTAAACTTAGCAACCTGATGTTATTTCTGCCATGTCCAGTGTTTTCTGCCAAGTCTGTGAAACCGTTATTATTTGCAATCTTGCCATGTCCTTTTGAGCATGTTCTAGTGGTTTCTGGAGATAGCTCAGTGTTCATGTTTTGTCGTGCTTTACCTGTACATCATGCCCATGCCTTTTGTTTTCATGTTGACGTCCTGTAGCATATTGTTTTGATGCTTGCTAGATGCCTAGTTGCTGTTTTGGACAGATTGTTGCTATATCTTGTTTGGAGTGTATGTGTTGCACCGTTGCTCCGTTTTGAGCATGCTCTATATGAAACTTGCTTAGAATTGCATGTAGTTTCATGTTACCTTGTTGCATTCATGTTTTGAGTGTGTTTGCTTGATGTTTACTTGCATTTTGCATCAATGCCATGTTTAACTTGTTTTGCTATCTTCTAGGCCGTAGCTCCGAATTAAATGAACTTTATATGTAACTTGACTAGAATTTCGTGTAGATCATCTTGGTGCATTTTAACTTGCTGTTTAACAACTTGAACATAAGGTTTATTCAGATCTGGACCAATTTCGAAATTTGCAGATGAGGACTTACCGGAATTGTTATATGTTGTTTCCGGCCTCATTTAAACTTGCTTTGATGTGTTGCTCTTGTATGCATCATCTCTTGCCATGAGTAGCATCATATAGCCTTGACATGCATCATACTTGGTTGAGCATCATGTTTGGTTATGTGTTGTGTGTTTACGTTGTTGTTTGCTTCTTTCCGGTTGTGCTTCTTCTCGATAGTTCCCGTTTCGTTGCGATCGTGAGGATTCGTTCGTCTACGCTTGGTTTGTCTTCGTGGCTTCATCTTCTTCATGGACTCGTTCTTCTTCCTAGCGGGATTTCAGGCAAGATGACCGTAACCTTGGATCTCATTACTATCATTGCTATGCTAGTTGCTTCGTTCTATCGCTATGTTGCGCTACCTATCACTTGCTCCTCAAGCCTCCCAAATTGCCATGAACCTCTAACCCTTGTCACCCTTCCTAGAAAACCGTTGTTTGGCTATGTTACCGCTTTGCTCAGCCCCTCTTATAGCGTTGTTAGTTGCAAGTGAAGATGAAGTTTGCTCCATGTTGGATTATGTTTATGTTGGGATATCACAATATCTCTTATATTATTAATGCATCTATATACTTGGTAAAGGGTGGAAGGCTCGGCCTTATGCCTGGTGTTTTGTTCCACTCTTGCCGCCCTAGTTTCCGTCATATCGGTGTTATGTTCCTTGATTTTGCGTCCCTTACGCGGTTGGGTGATTTATGGGACCCCCTTGATAGTTCGCTTTGAATAAAACTCGTCCAGCGAGGTCCAACCTTGGTCTTACCATTTGCCTATCACCTATTTCTTTTCCCTTGGGAGTCGCGCTCCTGAGGGTCATCTTTATTTAACCCCCCCAGGCCAGTGCTTCTCTAAGTGTTGGTCCGAACTGAGTAGACTGCGGGGCCCCCTCGTGGAAACTCGAGGTCTGGTTTTACTCGTAGGATGTCTCATCCGGTGTTGCCCTGAGAACAAGATATGTGCAGCTCCTATCGGGATTGTCGGCACATCGGGCGGCTTTGCTAGTCTTGTTTTACCAGTGTCGAAATGTCTTGGAAACCGGGATTCCGAGACTGATCGGGTCTTCCCGGGAGAAGGAATATCCTTCGTTGACCGTGAGAGCTTATAATGGGCTAAGCTGGGACACCCCTGCAGGGTATAAACTTTCGAGAGCCGTGCCCGCGGTTATGTGGCAGATGGGAATTTGTTAATGTCCGATTGTAGAGAACTTGACACTTGACTTAATTAAAGCGCATCAACCGCGTGTGTAGCCGTGATGGTCTCTTTTCGGCGGAGTCCGGGAAGTGAACACGGTTTCTAGGTTATGTTTGACGTAAGTAGGAGTTAAGGATCACTTCTTGATCATTGCTAGCTTCATGACCGTTCCGTTGCTCCTCTTCTCGCTCTTATTTGCGTATGTTAGCCACCATACTTGCTTAGTCGCTCCTGCAACCTCACCACTTTACCCTATCCTTACCCATTAAGCTTTGCTAGTATTGATACCCATGGTAATGGGATTGCTGAGTCCTCGTGGCTCACAGATTACTACAACAACAGTTGCAGGTACAGGTTTTGCGATGATCATGACGCGAGAGCGATGTTTATTCGTGTTGGAGTTCTTTGTCTTCTTCGTCGATCTTGGGTTAGGTTCCGGGTCGGCAGCCTGGGCTAGCAGGGTGGATGTCGTTTGAGTTTCTGTTGCTGTTCATCTGTAGTTGGATGTTGATCTTATGTTTGATGTATTGTTGTATTCTTGCGGCATTTGTATGCCTTGTATGTATCCCCTTCTATTATGTAATGTTGATGTAATGATATCCACCTTGCAAAAGCGTTTCAATATGCAGTTCTATCCTTGGTGGGACCTTCGAGTCTCTTTAGGATAGTATCGCATATTGGGCGTTGACAGGCGAGGTGTGGGATCGTGGGATTAACTGCGCCCACGACCCCACGTCCCCACGTTTACCACACGAGTTACTACGCGCAGTAACTCCGCGAAGAAGCTCAATAGCCCGCCTCGGCCGCAGCGGATCCGCTCACGTGCCGAGGCCCGGTAGTGGCGGGCCGAGCCTGCTGTCATGTCCCATCGTGCGTGTGGGCTGGCAGGCTGGCCTGGCTGGCTGACGCCACGTGGTGTGCTCGCGACGGGCGGCGGTCCTGGAGGCTTAGCTAGCACGCCACCTAGTTCTCGCCGCTGCGTTCGAAGTTTCAGACAGATCCGACTGGACTGGCCGACTCTCACCAGGCGGCTTGCCGGGAGTCGGATGAAGCTTCCGTCCAGAGCACCCGGAGGAGGAAACTGTTGAGGCTCCTCGGCTCCTCAGCCGCGGCGCCTCACCAGCTTCGGGGACTACTGTCGGAGTAATGGGCCACTGGTAGCCTAACCCGAGTCCCTAAACCTTTCAAGATATTAGGGCTGGCCGTGCCCCTCCAGACATCAAGATGAAGCGCCGCCTTCTTGAGGCCGGTTAGCCGAGCGGCCGGCTGGCCAGAAGGCGGCACCAAGACGGGCCGACTCCCTGCAGGCGGCCTCCAGAGAGGCCGGCTTCTAGCAGGCGGCACACAGCGCCCTCAGAGTCTGCGCCCCCATTAAGAAGACAAGACAGGGTGAGGCTACACTATAGCCCATCACCCCCATATCCGGGCCGGTCGTGGCCATGGTGCTCCGTACAGGCGGAGATCTCCGCCCGGCGCGGCACTGTTGCCACTCCGCTCCTCACACACAGCTGGCAGGCGGAGCCCTGTTCCCACGACGGCCTGTCGGTACGGCCTGCAGGCGGCGGGCCCTAGCAGGCAACGAGAGCCTGGAAGACGGCGGAGGCCTGACCGGTCGGACCCGAGGGAGGCCGGCTTGTAGCAGGCGGCCCGCTCCTTCCTCGGGACCCACGCACCATTAACCAGACGAGACACGGAGTGGCTACAGTGATCTCCCACCAGGCGGCGGGACTGTAGCCACGCCCCCCTGACCAAGCACGTGTCATTAGCATCACGGCTACAGTAATCAACAGCCGGCAAGACCCGTGAGCGGCCTGTCTGCTCCGTACCAGACCATTCGGCGGGGCCCACTAGACGGCGGGCCCCAGCAGCCGGTGGAGAAGCCGGCGACCGGAGACACTGACAGCCGGGTCCTACGCCCGGCCAATTACCATTGTACCCCTAGGGAGTAGGCCTATATAAACCCCCAGGGCAGCCATGCAAAGGGTTCCCAACCTGTTATAACTAGACTCACACCTAGAGGAAGGAGAGAGCGTGCCTGCCTTCTTCTACCTCTAGCATACAGCTCGAGGAGCACCATTGTACTCACTAGTGCCTTAGTGATCATGCGGAGACCCCGCAGAGCAGGACTAGGGGTGTTATCTGCTAGGAGAGCCCCGAACCTGGGTAAACTGTGCCGGCATTCGTGTCTACGCCTCATCCCGCTTCGAGGCACCGGCGGCGTTCTACTCGCTCCCACCATGATAAGCCATCCGTTGGCATATGTCGCACCCAACCCCTGACACTTTTACAATAGTGGGGCAAGCTTTGCACGTTCAGCAGCAGTAAGTTTTTCAGGAAGAAGATGCTTTGGGTCCAGGCATTCAATGCGATAACCCGGCAACGGATTCTCATCAGCCGGAGAGCTATCTTTGCAATAGAACCATGTATTATTCCAATCTTTAGGGTGACTCGGCAATATCGCATAAGGGAAGGTGGCATCTCTTCTTCGCTGAATTGAGATTCCGCCAAGTTCCAAGCTGGGTCCGTTTGTATACTCATTTTGGCGTTTTAATAGAAGTATTCCCTAAAAAGTTCAACACGGGGCTCCTCTTGAAGGCATACTTCACAAAACACTTGAAAATTGCAGATATTTGACACGGAATTGGGTCCGATGTCTTGAGGATGCAGCTGGAAGAAGTGCAGAACATCCCGGAAAAATTTAGAGCCGGGTGGTGAGAAGCCTCGGTTCATGTTATCAGTGAATACAATGACTTTGCCATCCTTTGGCTGCGGTTTTTCTTCGCCCGGTTCAGTAGCGCGATAATGCATAACACTCTTTGCAGGCAAGTAGCCGACTTTGACAAAGTCTCTGAATGTACCCTCGGTGATGACGGAGGGGACCCAATTGCATGTATAGACTGTCTTTGGCGGCATTGTGAAAGAAAGAAGGCCTAAAGGAAAGGAAAATTTTGCCGGTTCAAATTAGTTGGTGAAATTACAAGTTAACAGTTGCAGTGTATATCCAAAATGGCTGCTTAGGTAAGGGCTAATGATATATGAGTAATGGTAAGCCGGGGATGTAAGCCGCCATGACAAATACTAGTATTCAAGACCTGACAATCGTAAATCTTACTAAATGTTGAGACAAATAGGGTCAATAGATTAAAGCTATAAGTTTGGATCTGCAACTGTTCAGAAAAAGGAAATAAATTCTAAACCTATGGAGGCGGCAGCAGAAAAGTGGAGGTACCCCAGAGGAGATCTGTCGCGATGAGGATATGCTCTAGTATCAAAAACAGGTGCTAAAACTGCTACCACACAAGACCTATGTTATTTTCAGATCAAAACTACGCGATCTAGAAAGGAGAAAGGGGAGCGGTGATGAACACCGATGAACACTGAAACCCTAATGACAGATCTATGGCGGGGAAAGGGAAGACTTACTGATGCTGATGAAACAGCGGAGAGGCGCCGCGGTATTCTGGTCCGTTCAGGGTGATGCAGCGGCCAGAGTTAAGGTCGGAGGAGGAAGAAGAAGGCGGTAAGGAAAAGGGGGAGAAAGAAAGGGGAACCCGTGGCCTTATTTATAAGGGGGAAGGATAAGTGGCATGCGCGAGATTCGAGGAGACAGAAAAATGGATAAGCGACGGCGCGGGCGCCTCGATTTTCGGAGGGTCAGTAAAGAAAGAGATTTATTAAGATATGGGTTCTGTGAAGCATTAATTGCAGGTGACGTCACGGCGGGTTACCATAATTTCCGGAGATGACATCATGGCGGGTTACAATATATCACACTAAGACAAAGAAGGATTTTTCTAAGTGTTGAAGATTGACATGAACAAGTTCAAATCAACCTGGGGCCTAATGTTGGGGATATGACTGTTAGATATGACCCGCCCAGGAGGGGCCGGGTCATCCCTATGGTGGTTCATCTCAATGAAGCCCAAGAGTATATTAAGATGGCGGTTCATAGACAGGCTTGTTAGAGAGCCCAAACCCAAAGGCGGCATAAGGCCCACAAGTATAAACCGCCATGTATATGTAAACTTGTATTGTAAGGCATGTAAGATAAGTCACCGAGCCGGACACGTTGTATGAGCCGGTCGGGACTCTGTAGGCCGCAGGGCGTCAACCCGTGTATATAAGGGGACGACCCGGCAGCAGCTTAGGGCAAGAAAACAACAGATCAAGAGCCAGGCAAAACGTCATTGCTCCCCAGTCATCGAAACCCTAGCAATACCACCTCAAACTAGACTAGGACTTTACCTTCACCGCAAGGGGCCGAACCAGTATAAACTCCTCGTGTCCTTTGTCCCGTTTTAACCCCTTTAAGCTAACTTCATCGCAAGGGCTCCGCAACTAAGTCCTTCCATGAGGACACCTGCCGTGACACTTCCACGATAGAGGTGGTGGGCGTACAGGTCGAAGGTCCAGCACCTAGAGGATAACGAATCGATCGAGTACGATGTGCCGTTCGTGAGGGTGCAGAGCTAGCCAGAGCCACAGGAGTATTCGTTCTCCCAACGCAAGAGGAGCCCGGATGGCGCGATGTCGCTTCCCCGCCGTTCTTCATGGTTCCCTCGACGCTCGCCTCGTTACAACGGCGGTGGTAGGGTTTAAGGTAAGCTTCGCACTAACCTAATCTTCCATCTGCTCATGCTTACAATCAGTGTGACAGCTAACGAAAATCATGCTTACAATCAGTCTCCGAGTACTACGCTAATCACCCTAAAATAGCTCTGGACCTTTGGGTCAAAGTTGTGACACTGTGTACAAATAAAGAAAAATAGATTGGTGCTTCTTTCAGAAAAGAGTACTCCCTAGAAAACTGCCAATATAAGCTACTGGTATTTGGTTACAGGATTTGCTGCCAAGAAAGATCCGTCCACAGAGTGCCACACATCCCACTGGTGGTGGTGGATGCTAATGCGTGCATGGAGCATGGTTGGTGTCGGTAATTTTTACATAGGACACCTCACACTCTGCATATATGCCGGTTCCATCCGTACATTTGTGCAGTTCCACCAAAATGCAGCTGAATAACCCTGTTTGCACAGATAATGAGAAAGCGTGATTACATTATAGTGGCACTAGTTGATGAAACATACGCTAATAAATAGAGGAAAATATTGCGATAGAATCATAGTATGCCATGCTGCGAGGGCGAGATGGGCCCTGCGACGCCTCACACGGTACACCTCGTACTGGAAATCGACCCAAGTCTCCCCGATACACCTTCTGCTAGTGATGAACATTAGTGTAAAGCAGTAGTACAAGGAGGGGCCTCGAGAGATTCCAATCTCTAGTTTTGTGCAAATCAACTAAAATTAAGCACCCCAGTTTGTAGAAATGCTTAAACATTAACAATGGGACTAGTTGATGAAACATATACTAACAAAGAGAATCACTTTCTTTATCTACATTGGAAATGAAATGATTGAGAGGACACTCGCGCTATTTTAACTGTATTATTACTTCATTTTATCAGTGGCACTAGGGTCGAGCAGGTGGCAAACAAGGTGAACCATGCGTCGCAAGGATGGAGGCCGGGGGTGCTTAGACTGGGATGCTGAAGCTGGCTCTTTTAGTCCCTATCTTCCCCCTTGATGTTTCTGTGGTAGCATTTGGGTTGTAATCCAAACTTGGTTGAGCTGGTGCTGTGTCCCCCTACCTGCCTAACTTATGTGGCGAACTTGTCTCCTGCTAGTACTCAGTTCGTTCTAGTATTAGTTGCATAACTGCCCGTTTACAGTGAGATGTTGTTGGATAATGGTTCTCTATGGTTGGGTTTCTTTAATGAAATCGGAGGAAACCCCCTCTTTCGATATATAAAAAAAATCAGTGGCACTAGCGGTGCCAAAACATTGCCTCAAATTAATAGTGCCACTAGATTAAGGTGCAAAATAATAACATTACTGCTTTATCATGGCTGTGCCAAAACAGTAGCACAAGAGCAGACTCAACATGCAGGATCTTTGGCAAACGGTCAGACCAAAAAGGAACATACCTCGTGATGGGAACCATATCTGCAGTCAACGCCATCGTAGAAGGGATGACACCAGTCACCAACATGGATGGTTCAATTCATGGGACCTTTTGGTGCAGTTGACCTAAAATGAAGCAATGTCCCATGAGCTAGCAGCTTCTTATTTTTAAGAAAAGGGCTCCAGCCCCGGTTCCATTTCCATCAGAAAAGGAAACCCATAGAGCTTCTTCTTCATTAGTTGCAATAAAATTGAGCAACATCAAGGTTGGTTGTGAAGCTCCTGGAATGTTCAACTATAATTTGGATATCATTTGTGCAATTCAAATAAGATCAAGCGTGAAATGTATATCTCTGTTTGCACAAAAAAGGTGGAAAGGAGTGTGACTAACAAGTGATGAAACATACATCAAATGAAAAGAAGCATGTTCCTTATCTGAATGGCAATCCTACAAGGACAGTAGCAATTTCTAAAGAAGCAACATTGCTAGATATTAGTGTGGGCATTAGGATTAACTATGACAACCATTAAATACAACATTACTTTAATGGTGCCATTGCTTCATTTTACCAGCAACATTACATTCACAGCTGCTACAGAGTCGGTATTTGGGCACGGGAGAGTAGGCGGACCAGGACAGTTGCATTTTTAACAAAAAGAAGCAACTTATCTTAATGGGAAATTTAGCAGGACATAAAAAAAGTGCCATTGATTCATATTACTGGAGGCATTACATTGAAAACAACATTGGTTTAACGTGTCCTTACTTTTAACAGTGCGACTGCTACATTTTACCAGTGGCATTACATAAGAGTGGATATCTGGGTTGGTCCCATTTTTGTTCGGTATAGCCACCTTATACTGTGTGAGGCTAGCAAATCTAGTGCTGGACTTACTCTATTGACTTGTCCCCCAGTCCCCACTTTCTTTCCTTTTTCAACCAATAGATCGGGTTTATATTGAGTTTGTACTGCGTTTCCTTTATTTCCCTATTAGACCTAGAGACCAGTTGGATAGCCAGTCTCTGCTACTTTTCGCCCCTATTATTTCCTCTTTCGACCAAGTCCTAGATTCAGGTAACAAATCTTCCCTCACCCCCACCCCCTTTCTTCCTTGTTTGAACCAAGTAGTGCTAGATTCGAGCGCATGAACTAGTTTTACCTCTTAACAGTAAAAATTTAGGTGGCTTTCAAACAGCTAATCGATCCTATCTATGAGGGGGCCTGAGAAATAGTAAAAGATACAAATGCAGCGACGTCGGGAGCTCGGGAAGTAGAGCAAGGCCGGTTTCGAAGGAAGTTATAACTGAGGGTCACCGGGATGTCGCTAGGTGGGCGGCGGGAGGCCGGATCTGCCCACACTAGGCAGCGAGAAAGAAGGGGCCGGAGGCCCTCCCTAGCCAGCGGTGCTTGGGAGAGAACGGCAAGGCACGCTGGTCGGGACGTGCCGGCAGTGGGTAAGAGCCGTCGCCGAGGACGACCGTGTGAATGTTGCACCTTCTCACGTTCCCTGGCAGAGAGGATCCAGCTGGATCTGTGACCAGCGGTGAGCAGAGAGAGAGTGTGGCCACCACTGTCATGTTTAGATCTGGAGAGGACGAGACAGTGTGAAGAGAGCAACACTGACAAGCAATCGCACACGCTCATGCCTATATAGTGGAGTATACTACTAGTTTTCTTTTGTCTGCCAGAGCCGGCTTGACCTCGTCAATGACTGTTGAGAAGTCTTCATGCAAATGCCCCGGAGGCGCAGTTGTGGCCGGATTATAATATATAACTAAAAAGCGCTATAGCAAACATGCCATTGCCCAAACACAACTAGGGAAAACCTTATACACAGAACTTTAGCAGTAGCGCTTGTTAAAAAAGGGCGCTACTGCTAAATAGCAATAGCGCGTGCAGGATAAACGCGCTGCAGACACAAACGTAGCAGTAGCGCATCTACTTTTCAAAGCGCTACTACTAAAATTCACACTACTAAGCCGATAGGCTACATATAGTAGTAGCGGTCTTCTAGAAAGAGCGCTACCGCTGAGTTTATTTTAGCAGCGCGTTTACTGCTAAACGCGCTACTGCTAATGAAAAGAAACTTAAATGAAAAACAAATAGAAAAGTAAATGAAAATGAAAGAAATAGAAAAAGGAGAAAGGAAAAAAATAAAATGTAAAGAAAAATAAATGAAAAAGCGAAAAAGGAGAAAGGAATAGCAGTAACGTCTGTTCATCAAAGGCGCTATAGATAACGTAGCAGTAGTGCTTGTTTTGACCCCCGCTATAGAAAGAGAAAAGGAAATAAGAAAAGAAAAGGAAAATACATAGCTATAGCAGTAGCGCGTTAACTGAAAAGCGCTATAGCTAACTTAGCTATAACGCTTTTACAGAAACACGCTACCGCTAAGTTTGACTTAACCCAAAAGCGGTTTCCCCCCGGCCACCACTTCTCCCCAAAATCTCTCGCCCACTTCGCCGCCGTCTCCCCAATTCGCCGTCGCGCTACTTCGCTGCCGTCTCCTGCCGACGTCAAACGCCCCCGGAGCCACCAGAGCCGCGCGCCGCCTACGCCACCGGAGCCGCGCGGCCTCATCAACGCCATCGGAGCTGCCCTCGGCGCTAGCGGAGCCACCCTCGACGCCCTGCCTCCCTCGCCTCAACTGCCTCCCTCGCCGTCACCGGAGACGCCCCTCCCTCGCCACCATTGCCTCCCTCGCCACGACCGGAGCCATCCTCTGTAAGCCCCCACCCGGCCCTCCTCTCTCTCATGCATAGCACAAACATTAGACAGAGAACTAGCTAGCTAGGTTAGCTAGTTTAATTAGGTTAATTATCTAGGTTAGTGCAAAAATTTAGTTAGGGATTTGACAGAGAACTAGTTAGGTTAACTAGTTTAATTAGGTTAATTATCTAGGTTAGTGCAAAAACTTAGTTAGGGCTTTGACAGAGATCTAGCTAGGTTAACTACTTTAATTAGGTCAATTATCCAGGTAAACTAGGTTAACCAACTAGGTTAAATAGCTAGGTTAATTAGGTTCGTTAGGTTAACTAACTAGGTTAAGTAGCTAGGTTAATTAGGTTCGTTAGGTTAACAAGCTAGGTTAACTAGATTCGCTAGGTTAGAGGAAAATTTATTTTAGAGCATTAGGTGAGAAGGGTTAGAGAAATGGAGTTCCTTTGCAATTTAATTGGGTTCTGTCCTAGGCAGAGAAGCGTTAGAGAAAATAATTTGTGTGTGTGTGTGTGTGTGTGAGAGAGAGAGGAATAGCTAGAACAGAATTTGGGTTCTGTCCTAGGCAGAGAAGTGTTTAGTGAGGTCATGTTGCAAAGGTTTTTGATTTTTGAAAAGACCACTATTTTTCTAGGAAAAGAATTTAGGCAAGTTTTATTTTAAAGATTATCCTTCCTAGACTTTTATTGTTGATTTTATCTTTTCATTGAAGTGGTCATGTTATATCTTTTCATTGAAGTGGTTCGATTGTGCCCATGTGGCCTTTTGTTGTTTCCAGGGAATGAAGCGCGGGTGGCCTATGTTTTGCCGGAATGTTGATTCATTTCTGTTCCGGCAAATTTCAGGTGCTCGATTTGTCCAATTTTAGCAAAGGTCATGCCGAAATTTTCCGTGAATTTCTGCATGACTTGTGCTACAAACTAGGACATATCGAGTGCCCGCGATTTACCGCACCGGGAAGGAGTCAACATTCCTGCAAAGCATAGGACTTTTTATGTCATTATTCATTTTATTAGGTCTAGAATTAATTGACTAGATTTAATCGTAGGAAACATGGCTAGCAACGATGAAGGCCAGGGTTCTGGTGACTGTGACAACGTCTACCTGGCGGCAGAAGAATTTTTTAGGGAAGCCGACGATCAAGAGTTGATGTTGCTGGGTCCACCTGTCACATCGGAGATTGAGACCGAAATCGAGACCGGTGCTGAGACTGAGACCGACGCTGAGACTGAGACAGGCATCGAGACCGGCCCTCAGACTGAGACCGGCGCCGAGACTAGCGGAGCCAGTATAGAACAGAAAGCAAAGAGGCAACGGCTTCCTAACAAGCTCAGGACTAGTAGACTGGTGGTCACGGAGGTGGACGACGGCAATTTTGAGCCAAACGCGCCCCAGGAAGCGCGCGCGTGCTACGGGAATCAAATAGGTTGCATCATACGGACAACCGCCACCATCAACGATGAGAAACTACAGAAGATAGATAATATGAGGCCCTCCCTCCTAAAGAAGCTGCACCAGATATTCTTGTTCCCGGGCCGGAATGAAAAGGATTATAAAGATCCAGATAAGGACCCGGCAATTTAGAAGATAAACAAACACGCCATGACCAAGTTTAGCGACGCGTTGGCCGCCTGGAAATGCAGGGTGAAATATCGGATCGTCAACAAAAAGGAACCCTACTCCGAGATTGTAAAGGATAATCCGACAATCACGGCAGAGCACTTTGAAATATTCAAGGTGGCTTGTGAGGCCAAAGCTGCCAAAAAAAGTCGAAGTACATGAAGGGGCTTCAACAGAGGAACATTGGGTGCCACCACCTCGGAAGCCGTGGTTACGGCGGGAAGAGGTCCATATGGGCCAAGGAGGACGCGGAAGCCGCGAGTCTGGGCATCCCAGACCCCTTGGCGGAGTTCACCGTCCCGCAGGAGCGTGACGTCCTCAGGGCCCGACAATATTAGGACCCAGTGAAGAAGGTTTTTGAGACGAACGCGGTCACGACGGAGTTCATGAGACTGCTGGTAATTTTAGTTTCTGATCAATTCGACTGCATGTTAGTCATATTTGTAAACGATCCTTGTGCTTTTTGCAGAGAGAGCAGCACAGGATTGCGGCCAAAAGTGACTCGCCGTCTGAGGCGTTGGCGAGGCCCAAGTGGGACACTCCATTCAACCGGGCATTGAACATATTGAAACGACTCCCGGTGGAGACTCGACCGTCATATGGACGCGTGCACGGTGTCGGAGACGGCGCCACGTGGAAGAAGTACTACTGTGAGACCACGGAGGATAGAAAGGAAAGACGGAGGTTAACTGAAGAAAACATCGACAAGAAGGTTGAGAATGTGGTTGAGAAGAAATCATCTGAGACAGTCGCAACAGCGGTAGCTGCCGCAAAACAGGTGCTTGTAGATATGTCTACTTCCTTGGTTCCGGTCGTTTTCAACTGGAGCAGGCAAAATCCAGAAAAAAATGCAGCGGACTTTCCCCTTGCTGACTTCTTGGGGAGCAGCTCGACTAGCGTTGTACCAGCACCTGCAGCTGCACCTGCTCCCGCACCGGCTCCTGCACCTGCTCCCGCACCGGCTCCGGCACCGGGCGTGCTCGGCGGTGCTTCGTCTTTAGCTGAGCTCGACGCCCTCACTGTATCTGTCACACCGGCCCCCTTCAATAAATGTATAATCTCACGTTTTCGTTGCCTTTCGGATGTCTCACGTCACAGACTTTTCTTTGCCGGCCGACGAAACCGCATGCACCATCACTACAAAAAAATACACTTCTGTGATGATACGTGTTTATCACAGTAGGTCACGTTTTCTGTCATGCATGTACATCCATGACAAATTTATGACAGAATCAAGATAGTCATACCTGTGCTATCGTAGAAGTGTTCCATGACATTACCAAAATTATCATCATGGAAGTGTCCACTTCCATGACGATAAATCGCGCGTCACAGAAGTGCTTTCGTCAAGGGTGACCGACATGTGGCATCCACCGTAACGGAACGCCGTTAAGCTAGCGGGTCCGGTTTTGGATTCCATAACCCGTTAATAGCCCCGACCAATGGGGATTTTCCACGTGTAAAATCATCATTGGCTGGAGGAAACACGTGTCGGCTCACCGTTGGGACAGATGTCATCCACTCATTGGACCCAAAGAGCCTATGATATGCCGACACATGGCACGGCCCAACAGAGGCCCATTCCTGTGAAAAGGCCAGCCCGTTTGACTTGGTAAAAAGGTGGCGGACCGGCCCACGGCAAGCCTGTTAACGGCCTGTTCGCATATAGCCCATTTACAGCCCGCTATCCTAGGGCCCGTTTACGGCCTATCCAAATTAGGCCCAGTAGCGTCATCTGGGCCGTCCAATATAATTCCAGCCTGTTTTAACTTCTGGCCCATGACGTCTTTCGGCCCATATGAGGCCCTTAGTAACCCTCGGCCCCTTAACGGCCCGTGGTAAAACTGGCCCATAATGAACAGTGTATCACTTTATACCCATTAACGGCCCATTATTCCGTTGGGTCGTTTCCAACCCATGATATCTTTCGGCCTTCTCAGGTCCCATTTATTCTTGGGCTCATTTCCAGCATTCGGTTACTTACGGCCCGTTACCGTCATTTTCTACTTGTGGGCCAAATTCAGCCTGTGGTTACAGTCGGTCCGTTTGTGGCCCGTTAATACATTGGGCAGTTTTCATGTCGAAAAAACCCGTTGGGCTGTTTTCATAGAGTTATCAATACGGCCAATAAACGGCCCATTATTTTCCACGAATAGTACGGCGCATGATTGGCGAAATGACGATACGCCCCGTAGAAGGCCCATGGATCCTACGGCCCATAAAAGTCCCATGGATCGTACGGCCCATAGAAGGCCCATGGATCCTACGGCCCTATAGAAGGCCAATGGATCTTACGGCCCGTAGAAGGCCCATGGATCATACGGCCCGCAGGAGGCCCATGGTTACAACAGTCCGTGTGTTGCCATGATTATTTTGGCCTAGTTTCCAAAAATAGGTTATTGTGGCCACTAGAAAAACACAGAAAAAGAACTACAGTGACTACAAGCAAACAACTAAACAAGACAATAAGGCAATAAATAAGCAAGCAATTAACGCTAGCTTATTACCGCTATTACACATATTACATCCACTGGGCATCAAAGTTCGCCACCAGTGCAAATATAGGGAACGAAGCAGCATATTACATACACTGGCCGTCAAAATTGGCCACCAGTGCAAATAAACGCGGCAGCAAAACAAGAGCATAACTGAAACAACTTCATAAGAGCTCAAGAAACGTGGTATCCACCATGCTGGCAATAAGCTTAGCAAGCTTATTAGCTTTGTCCTGTTTGGCGCTAAAATCCTCCAACGCTTGCTGTTGCACCAGAAAGTATGCATCTGAATGCTCCAGGGACTTCCGCAGTCCTTCCGCTTCTTGTCGCAGCACAGCTGATCGATGTCTTTCAGCTTGTAGTTGAGACTCAAGAAACCGAACTAATTCAGACAGTGAGTTTGAATAGCTTGTGCAAGCGGTAATGGCCAGTAACTCCAACATTAAACCAAGACAGGACTTTGGGGTTGTCTCACTGTCTTCGAGATAGTCTTCCTTAGCTGTTTTATCAGCTTTGTTGGAGACCAACAAGGATGTGTCACTATCCTGAACCTTATCTGCATTACTTTACCATTGCTTAATAAGGCACTCTTCCCCAATATTCTGTCAGCATTCTAAAAGAAGAAACAAGCAGACACATAACAGTTTAGCATGTACTAGTATATGAAACTCATTTCGGTGAACCAGTTCATTAGTAAGGTGGACAGGATTAAACTACCAAGTCTTCTATTGCAAGTACTAGTACATAATAAAAGCATCAAACAAACATATATTTATGTCCTATGGTCACTGCATTGTCTTCCCAAATCAAAATAGAGACACGGTTCAAATCGTATCAGTTCAAGACAAAGCAGCAGTGAAAGAATACAAAGCGTGGGAAACTATACGGCACAACAAGATTTCAGATGGGTACCACGGGTCTACATGTACAACAACACTATTGGCTCTGTTGTGATGCTAGTAATGTGCATGATATGAGAAGTCAACTGTATACACAATTGAAATTCAAATCAACAAAGCTATTGATAAGAGCAAGCCTGTTAAAGAAACATGCGTGAACATACCTGCTGTGCCATTGAAGTTTCGATTGGATCCTTCAATTTAAAAATAAGTTTGTATGAGTAAATACAGTGATACAAGAGCAAAGCAGTATGCACGATAGCAATCATAGTTAAAAAAGGCGCGCCTAAGCGAGCGCTTAAGCGCGCCTAGGCTCTAGGCATTGGCGAAACGCATTGCGCATAACTACGCTTAATCTGTGCATAACTGCGCATAAGCATGCGCTTTGGTCAGTAAAGCGCAAGGTGGTGGCAAAACGCACAATTAACGCCTAGCGCTTTTTTGAACTATGATAGCAATGGAATCTTAAATTAGAATAGTCGTTCTTCAGGTTTAGGCACTTGTTCTACATGAACAGAGTACAGTAAGACGCAAGAATATAGTACTTAAAAATAGAAAATGAGCTCATAGACCTTACCACATTCTTGGTTCAGGACCAGTACAAAACAAGGCGTTCCCACTCATCGTCCAGTAAATGTGTCTCAGGAGAACGTAAGGGAATTTGATGAGTTTCTTTGCTGGTGAAGTACGTTTTCTTCTGGTAATTCCGATACTGCCACCAAGCATTCTTGAAGATGGCAGAGGTATTAGCACAGGTTACCTCATCCCGAGTTTCCAAATCGGTCCTTCTCTATAGAGAAAAATGGGAAAATTTGCTGTATTATAACCATCATGGAGGTAGGATGTATGGGACAAAGCAAAGTAATTGCCATGAATAACATTACTTGCACATAACTCCTGGATAAACACCTATAACTGGCATTTTCCTTCATCTTGAGTATAATATTTAAAAGATGGGAAGATACGCACATACGATTTAACAACATCAAATGCGATAGATGCTAAACTACGACTAGCTGGTTGTGCTTCCTCCACAGGAATAGGCGTACTAACTGGTGGAGTTGGGGCTCACCGTGGTAGTACTGGCCCTTTGGGCACTGCAGCTGCCGTACTAACTGCTCTTGTTTGGGAGCTCTTTGGTGGAGATGGTGCTGTGTCAACAGGAACTGGGTTACTATCTGCTGGGGTTGGGGTTAGATTGGGTGAAGCTGGTTCTCTGTCCATTGCAGTAGGGGCACAATCTGCGAGAGTTTGGGTTATGTGTGGTAGGGCTGGTTCTCGTGCATGTACAACCGGGGTGCTATCTCCATCAAGAGGTAGCACTGTTTTATTTGAAGACCGTGTTTTTAGTCTGCTAGATGCTGGCATCACCCGCTCCAATTCAAATGGCTGATAGACAGGAAACATAGTTGAATGTACATACATTGTATGAGAGACAGATGCAATAGATAGTGTGGAAAAAAGAGGGCATGAAATAGTTGACATGTATATTGTTTAACTAAAATGGATAGCATGACATAATTTCACATATATGATGTCTATCTAAACTAGATAGCATAGCATAACATAATTCAAAGATATGATGAATAACTAAACAGGATCGCATGACATAATTCACCTACATGTTATCTAAGTAATCAGGATCACATCATTTAATTCACATATGAGATTTATATGCTAAACAGAGGGCATTAGATATGATGTCTGAACTAAGAACATGGTGTTGAATATTGTGTATATGATGTCTAATCTATGCAATGCAAGACACCATATGCATGATATGAGCAGTATAACCGTGCCAAGTTAGAGCATACACCTCGGTGGGGGAATAGGACTGGTCATCTGTCTCTGAATCCATCTGTGAGGAGCTATTGGGACCCAACAAGAGATCTGCTTCGACAAGTAGCACTGTCTGCGCAGAAGGCGTTGTTTTCACTCCAGATTTTTCAATCTCCCACCCAAATGGTTGATTCACAGGAAGAGTAGTTTAATGTACAGACATTATCGACAAATGGAAATGTAATGATGAAAAGGATGGGCAAGATATCATTCAAATATATGATTCCTGGTTAACCAGGATGGCATTGCACATTTCACGTATATTATGGCTGGCTAAAAGACATGAGACTGCACAATTCCCATATATGATATAGAAACTAAACAGGTGGCATTACAGAACATGTCTAAACTAAGCAGATGACATATATGATGTCAAAAGTAGGCACTGCAAGGCAACATATGGATGATATGACTAACATCATCATGCCAAGGTAGAGCAAACACCTTGGGGGGTAAATAGGAGTGGTCAGCAGCATCTGAATCCGCCTCAGAACAGATATCTTCCTCTGGATTACAATCTGGAGAGGGGTGGGGAGGGTTTGCCATTGAACCCAGCATGGAGCGATGTCTGCATGACATTGTATTGCCACGCAAAACTCTTCTCTTTTTCTCTACATGTTCAGCATGACTGTGTACAATATCTGACATGCATACGAAAAAATATGGTGAGATTATGTAAGGAGAGCATGCAGAAATTTAGAGTGATGGTAACAACCAGTGGATGGATCCAAAAATAATGATAGCAGGCTGATGATTGCTTTAATTTAATAAAAAGACAGATGATGATTGCTTTACTATTTGTTTCCCACCCAAGATGAACAACATAGGTATACCCTAGGTGAACCAGATATTAGACAGAGATACTATTCATTGCTTCCTCGATATGTGCCGTAAGACGTCAAGGCTTAAGCAACCCCAGTGAGCCGTAAGACGTCAAGGCTGAAGCAGCACAAGACAGACATCGTCAATCTCAAGTGGGATTCTAATAGCATCTCCAATAGATGATGTAAAATAGATGTAAAATTTACATCACCAAAAACCACCTGACTACAACAGATGAGGTAAAAACTGTTGACTCTGAACTTAACTGTCGAAACTGAAATTTACTGTGGAATCTGAATGTTAGTGTCGAAATTGAACGCAATGGTAGTAGAGAGGCACTTGACATGTAGTTTAGGAAGGGCCTGCAGTTCATCTTCAACCTGCACCCCCCTCAGCCGAACCGCCGGCCCCAGCGCCGCCTCGCCGCCCCGAAACAACTCCCCACCGCCGGTCTGCCGCCGCCCCGGCCAGCCCTATAGGCCCCCCCGCCCCCACCCTGAACCCTAAGATAGATAGTGGGGTACCTCTCCGGCGAGACCCCGTCCCTACTGCGGGTGGTTCTTCCTTAACTCCGGCGAGCCCCCCACCCCCTGAAAATCGACTGACCCAAAAGTCGATTCAGTCGACTCAAGTGTAGCTAAAT